>NC_069505.1:362626811-362634311 GCF_027579735.1 Bombina bombina | reverse complement strand
CTTCTTTCGCTCAAGCTTGGATCCGAGATGTTCAGGATCCCTGGGCATTAGAAATTGTGTCCCAGGGATACAGGTTGGATTTCAAAAGTTTTTCCTCCCAGAGGAAGATTCCTACTTTCAAGATTATCTGCAGAACAGACAAAAAGAGAGGCATTCTTGCATTGTGTAAGAGACCTCTCCGATCTGGGAGTGATTGCTCCCGTTCCATTACTGGAGCAGGGTCAGGGTTTTTTACTTCCAATCTTTCGTGGTTCCAAAAAAAGAGGGAACCTTCAGGCCCATTTAGACCTCAAGAGTCTAAAACAAGTTCCTCATGGTACGTCCTTCAAGATGGAAACTATATGTTCCATTTTTGATCCAAGAGGGTCAATTTATGACAACAGTGGACTTAAAGGACGCATTCTTGCATGTTCCCATTCACAAGAAACCATCACAAGTTCCTAAGGTTCGCCTTTCTGGACAAACACTTTCAGTTTGTGACTCTTCCTTTTGGTCTTTGCCACTGCTCCCAGTCTTCACAAAGGTTCTGGGATTTCTGTTAGCGGTACTTCGTTCTCGAGGCATTGCTGTGGCGCCCTATCTGGACGACATTCTAGTCCAGGCGCGGTCCTTCCATCTAGTGGAATCACACACGAGCATGGTGTTATCCTTCTTTTTGCTCTCACGGGTGGAAGGTACATTTACAAAAGAGTTTCTCTTATCCCAAGTACAAAGGGTAACTTTCTTGGGAACCGTCATAGATTCTCTATCAATGAAGATCTTTCTGACAGAAGTGGCTCAGTGCATGGAGGTAGACGGGCAGATGGTGGCGGCAATGGACATCATTCCGTTTGCTCGGTTCCATCTCAGACCTCTGCAGTTATGCATGCTCAGGCAATGGAACAGAGATTATACCAATTTGTCTCCTCAAATACTACTGGAGCAGGAGACAAGGGATTCTCTTCAATGGTGGTTGTCTCTGGATCATCTCTCCCAGGGAACCTGCTTTCGCAGACCATCCTGGGAGATTGTGACAACAGATGCCAGCCTTCTGGGGTGGGGAGCAGTTTGGGGCTCTCTAAAGGCTCAGGGAGTTTGGACTCAGTCAGAGTTTGTTCTTCCTATAAACATCCTGGAGCTGAGAGCGATCTTCAATGCTCTTCTGACCTGGCCTCAGTTAGCTTTGGTCCAGTTCATCAGGTTTCAGTCGGACAACATAACGTCAGTTGCCAACATCAATCATCAGGGAGGAACGAGGAGTTCCTTAACAATAAGAGAGGTATCCAAGATAATTCAGTCGGCGGAGGCCCACTCTTGTCTGTCGGTCATTCCACATCCCAGGGGTGAACAACTGGAGGCGGACTTCCTGAGCAGGCAGACTTTTCAATCCAGGGGAGTGGCAAATCCATCCGGAAGTTGTTTCCCAACCTGATCCGCAAGTGGGGTCAGCCGGAATTAGATCTCCATGGCATCGCGTCAGAATGCCAAGCTCCCGAGATAACGGATCGAGGTCCAGGGATCCCCAGGCGGAAATAATAGATGCCCTTGGCGGTTCCTTGGACCTTCATTCTAAGCATATTACTTCCCTCCCATTTGCGCTTCTTCCTCGGGTGATTGCTCGAATCAAGCAGGAGAAAGCATCGGTGATAATCATTGCACCGACCTGGTCTCGCATGATTTGGTATGCAGATCTGGTGGACATGTCAATCTCATCCACCTTGGAGTCTTCCGCTGAGGAAGGACCTTCTAATTCAAGGACCCTTTCTTCATCCAAATCTAGTTTCTCTGAAAGCTGACTGCTTGGAGATTGAACGCTTAATTCTGTTTAAGCGGGGGTTTTCTGAATTGGTCATTGAGACCGATGATCCAGGCTCGTAAACCTGGGATCAGAAAGATTTATTATAAGATATGGCGTAAATATATATATTGATGTGAATCCAAAGGTTACTCATGGAGTAGAGTTAGGATTCCTAGGATTTTGTCTTTTCTCCAAGAGGGTTTGGAGAAAGGATTATTGACAAGTTCTTTGAAGGGTCAAATCTCTGCTTTATCTATTTATATTACATAAACGTCTGGCAGATGTTTCAGATGTTTCAATATTTTTGTCAGGCATTGGTTAGAATCAGGCCTGTGTTCAAACCAGTTACTCCTCCATGGAGTCTGAATTTAGTTCTTAATGTTCTCCAACGGGCCTCCGTTTGAGCCTATGCATTCCTTAGATGTAAGTTGTTATCTTGGAAAGTTTTATTTCTTGTTGCTAGTTCTTCTGTTCATAGAGTCTCAACTCTCGACATTGCATTGTGAATCTCCTTACCTTATCTTCCATTCGGATAAGGTAGTATTGCGTACTAAGTTGGGATTTCTTACTAAGGTTGTTTCTGACAGGGAACATTAACTAGGAAATTGTTGTTCCTTCCTTGTGTCCTAATCCATCTTCTCAGAAGGAACGGCTTTTTGCACAATTTGGACGTGGTTCGTGCTTTTTAAAAGTATTACCTACAGGCGACTAAAAGATTTCGTCAGTCTTCTTCTTTGTTTGTGGTTTTCTCAGGAAAACGTAAAGGTCAGAAAGGCTACGGCTACTTTCCTTTCTTTTTGGCTGAAGCGTATCATCCGATTTGCATATGAGACTGCTTAACAGCAACCTCCAGAGAGAGTTACAGCACATTCCACAAAGGGCTGTTGCTTCCTCATGGGCATTCAAAAATGAAGCTTCTGTGGAACAGATTTGCAAGGCTGCAACTTGGTCCTCTCTTCACACTTTTCAAAATTTTACAAATTTGACACTTTTGCCTCAGCTGAGGCCGCTTTTGGAAGAAAGGTTCTTCAAGCAGTGGTGCCTTCCGTTTAGGTTCCCTGTCTTGTCCCTCCCATATCATCTGTGTACTCTAGCTTTGGTATTGGATCCCATTAGTAATTAAGATGATCCGTGGACTCATTGTGTCATTTAAAAAGAAAACAAAATTTATGCTTACCTGATGATAAATTTATTTCTTTTTTGACACAATTAGTCCACGGCCCGCCCTGTTGTTATTAGAGACAGGTTGTTGGGTTTGTAAACTTCAGACAACCTCTGCACCTTGGTTTTTTCCTTTCTCTTCCTAACTTCGATCGAATGACTGGAGTGGAGGGAAGGGAGGAGCATATTTAACAGCCTTTGATGTGGTGCTCTTTGCCGCCTCCTGCTAACCAGGAGGTGAATATTCCCATTAGTAATTAATATGATCCGTGGACTCATTGTGTCAAAAAAAGAATACATTTATCAGGTAAGCATAATTTATATATATATATATATATATATATATATATATATATATATATGTGTATGTGTGTGTATATATATATATATATATATATATATATGTGTGTGTGTGTGTGTGTGTATATATATATATATATATATATATATATATATATATGTGTGTGTGTGCATATATATATATATATATATATATGTGTGTGTGTGTGTGTATATATATATATATATATATGTGTGTGTGTGTGTGTGTATATATATATATATATATATATATATATATATATATATATATATATATATGTGTGTGTGTGTGTGTATATATATATATATATATATATATATATATACATACAGTATCTCACAAAAGTGAGTACAACCCTCACATTTTTGTAAATATTTTATTATATCTTTTCATGTGACAACACTGAAGAAATTACACTTTGCTACAATGTAAAGTAGTGAGTGTACAGCCTGTATAACAGTGTAAATTTGCTGTCCCCTCAACACACAGCCAATAATGTCTAAACCTTTGACAACAGAAGTGAGTACACCCCTAAGTGGAAATGTCCAAATTGGGCCTAATTAGCCATTTTCCCTCCCCGGTGTCATGTGACTCGTTCGTGTTACAAGGTCTCAGGTGTGACTAGGGAGCAGGTGTGTTAAATTTGGTGTTATCGCTCTTACACTCTCTTATACTGGTCACTGGAAGTTCAACATGGCACCTCATGGCAAAGAACTCTCTGAGAATCTGAAAAAAAGAATTGTTGCTCTACATAAAGATGGCCTAGGCTATAAGAAGATTGCCAAGACCCTGAAACTGAGCTGCAGCACGGTGGGCAAAACCATACAGCAGTTTCACAGGACAGGTTCCATTCAGAACAGGCCTCGCTATGGTCGACCAAAAAAGTTGAGTGCTCGTGCTCAGCGTCATACCAAGAGATTGTCTTTGGGAAATAGACGTATGAGTGCTGCCAGCATTGTTGCAGAGGTTGAAGGAGTTGGGGTTCAACCTGTCAGTGCTCAGACCATACGCTGCACACTGAATCAAATTGGTCTGTATGGCTGTCATCCCAAAAGGAAGCCTCTGCTAAAGATGATGCACAAGAAAGTCCGCAAACAGTTTGCTGAAGACAAGCAGACTAAGGACATGTATTACTGGAACATGTCCTGTGGTCCGATGAGACCAAGATAAACTTATTTGGTTCAGATGGTGTCAAGCGTGTGTGGCGGCAACCAGGTGAGGAGTACAAAGACAAGTGTGTCTTGCCTACAGTCAAGCATGGTGGTGTGAGTGTCATGGTCTGGACCTGCATGAGTGCAGGGAGCTACTGTTCATTGAGGGAACCATGAATGCCAACATTTACTATGACATACTAAAGCAGAGCATGATTCCCTCCATTTGGAAACTGTGCTGCAGGGCAGTATTCCAACATGATAACGACCCCAACACACCTCCAAGACGACCATTGCCTTGCTAAAGAAGCTGAGGGTAAAGGTGATGGACTGGCCAAGCATGTCTTCAGACCTAAACCCTATTGAGCATCTATAGGGCATCCTCAAACGGAAGGTGGGGGAGTGCAAGGTCTCTAACACCCACCAGCTCTGTGATGTCGTCATGGAGGAGTGGAAGAGGACTCCAGTGCCAACCAGTGAAGCTCTAGTGAACTCCATGCCCAAGAGGGTTAAGGCAGTGCTGGAAAATAATGGTGGCCACACAAAATATTGACACTTTGGGCCCAATATGGACATTTCCACTTAGGGGGTGTACTCACTTTTGTTGCCAACTGTTTAGACATTAATGACTGTGTGTTGAGTTATTTTGAGGGGACGGCAAATTTACACTGTTATACAGGCTGTACACTCACTACTTTACATTGTAGCAAAGTGTCATTTCTTCAGTGTTGTCACATGAAAAGATATAATAAAATATTTACAAAAATGTGAGGGGTGTACTCATTTTTGTGAGATTCTTTATATATATATGTGTGTGTGTGTATATATATATATATATATATATATATGTGTGTTTGTGTGTATATATATATATATGTGTGTGTGTGTGTGTGTGTGTGTGTGTGTGTGTAAAATCTGTACATTTGTGACAGGAAAGTTTAAATATTTTTTTTGGGGGGGGGGGGGAATTTAGCAATTTAATACATTTAGGTGTAATGCCATCTACTGTTTCAAGTTAGTGTTTTTTTTTTTTGCTTTATGTTGTTAGATTTACTCTCTTGTCACAGCCAACAAATCAAGCATTCTCTTTGTATTTTGCAGAAGGAAAGGAAACTCCTAGCACTGTATTAATTTCTTCTTCAAATGACTGTAATTAGATCAGTGCTTTTCACCTCCAGTCCTCAAGTTCCCCAAACAGGCCAGATTTTCATGATATCTGAACTAGAGCACAGGTGAAATAATCAGCTGATCTGTAACCATGGTTACTTACATGCTCTTACCCATCAGATGATTATTTCCCCTATGTTCAAGTTTATAGATATACTGAAAATCTGTCCTGTACTTGAGGAATGGAGTTGAGAAACAAGGCGTTATGACCCTTATATTTGTCAGTGTATGGTAATTTGTGCTTTGCAGTCTGTTTCTGTAATTTATACATTTTGCTGACAAATTATTGGGTCTGCCTAATAATAAAATGTCATTTGTGTTTTGTTATATATACCTTAGTGATACAGCCATAAGTCAGTATCCTTTAAAAGTACAGCAAAGTAAAACTTAAAGGGACATGAAACCCAACATTTTTCTTTTATGATTTAGGTAGAACATACAATTTTAAACAACTTTCCAGTTTACTTCTATTATGAAATTTGTTTCATTCTCTTGGTATCATTTGTTGAAGGAGCAGCAAATGACAATTGGTATATATATGCAGCCACCAATCAGCAGCTAGAACCTAGGTTCTTTGCTGCTCTTGAGCTTTCCTAGATAAACCTTTCAGCAAAGGATAATAAGAGAAGGAAGCAAATTAAATAATAGAAGTAAATTGGAAAGTTGTTAAAAATTGTATGTTCTACATAAATAATGAAAGAAAAATTTGGGGTTTGATGTCCCTTTAAACTTTCATGATTCAGCGAATGCAGTGTTAAAAAACTGGTCAATTTATTCTGTTATCGAATTTGCTTTCCTTTCTTGGTATCCTTTGATGAAGTGTAAACCTAGGTAGTTTCAAAGGAACTCAAGCGTTGATGTGTCTGTTAGCAAACTAGGGCAGCAGTGTTAACAAGAATGTATGAAGAAATATTATACATTGTTGCAAGTACTTCTGTCATAAAGTGCTAAAGATGATCCTGGACCAATAGGGTTTGCTCTTTACCAAGGAATACCCAGAGAACTAAGCAAATCTGATAATACAATAATTTTTATTAATTGCTAAAACATTAAAGTTAAATTTAGATTTTACTGGACAAACAGTGCCTTGTTTTTATTAGACAAACAAATCTATATTTCCATAATGCAGGGAGTATTAGTTGGGAAACTAAACTCTGTGCCTCTTATGAGGTGACGTTTCTCTTTTTGTGCCATGTGATGCGAAACTACTGACTAATGCACTACGTTGCAGTGAATTCTAATCACTTTCTGTGGGTGGCAGCGTTCACACTGCTCCATAGAACTTCATTTGAGATATTTCTACATTAAAAAGAGACAAAGAAACATAGGCCTAGATTACGAGTTGTGCATTAGGGTTAAAAAGCAGCAATGACCGGTCCCAACGCTGCTTTTTAACGCCCGCTGGTATTACGAGTCTTGCAGGTACAGGTGTACCGCTCACTTTTTTGGCCAGACTCGGAAAAACCGCAAATCCACTTACGTCAATTGCATATCCTATATTTTCAATGGGACTTGCATAGCGCCTGTATTACGAGTCTGACCAAAAGTGAGCGGTAGACCCTCTCTTGTCAAGGCTGGTACTTCATTTAAAAGTCAGTAGTTAAGAGTTTTACACTTCATCGCTGTAGCATAAAACTCTTAACTAAAGTGCTAAAAAGTACACTAACACCCATAAACTACCTATTAACCCATAAACAGAGCCCCCCCCCACATCGTAAACACTAAAATAAATATTTTACCCCCTAATCTGCCGAACCGGACATCCCCACCACTATAATAAATATATTAACCCCTAAACCGCCGCACTCCCGCATCGCAAACACTAGTTAAATTGCATTAACCTCTAATCTGCCGTCCCTAACATCGCCGCCACCTACCTACATTTATTAACCCCTAATCTGCCGCCCCAGCGTCGCCGCCAC
>NC_069505.1:362494311-362621811 GCF_027579735.1 Bombina bombina | reverse complement strand
ATAGGTTCTCTTAGGCCCCCTACTCATATAAATGCATGTTTTATTTTAGCCAGATAATTACTGTATTTTACAGTAATCACCTGGTTATACACCCCCAAAAAGTGCTCTTATTTGTAAGTGGGGCTTCTGAGCTTAAAAATAAGGGATGTTCGCTTTTTAAGCACCTAGCAGGCATGGGTGAAGTTTCAGAATTTGACACTCAATTGCTAAACAAATATTGAATATGAACGCAGGCAGCAGCATTCATCCATTTTAATCATCGGATATATCAGTATGAAAACACAACACACAAGAGTTCTGAGTTTGCACAGATCTTTGTGTGTTGCATTTTCACACTGATATATCTGGCAACCAAAACAGAGAGATGGCACTTGCTGTGGGCCGTATATTTGGCATTCGTTTAGCAAACAAAGGCCGAATTCCTAAAGTTCGCCCATACATCACACCTAGAGATACCCTCCTACTCCCTTCCACTGCAGCAGCAGGCACTTCTGGGTATCTGGAGCTTGATGGTGTCACTATGTATATTTGGGGTGATGTCACTAACTTATCCAACTGTCTCTCTTGCTTTGTAGAAGATTCATTTATTGACCAAGTCTGTGTTATAGACTTTTATGGATCTCTTTCATGACTTGCTGTATATGAAGTGCCAGTCAACTTTCATAATCAAATAAAAGGAACTTCTATTTTATAGGAAAATAATAACAAATTCCCTTTAAAAAAAGTTTGAAACACATTGCAATTACAAGACTGTATTGCAGTCTTTAGTAGGTGTGCAAACCCGCTAAGTGTAAGACATCAGCACACCCTATAGAATGAACTGAAGTAACTAAATACATCAGCTGAGACATCATGTGATTTTCTGAATTGACACACATCTTAGTCTCAAAGGAGGTTCTTAGATTTTTAAAAGCCCTCTTCTCTTTCTTCCACCATTAAAGTAAATGGAATACTCTTTAAAGTGTTAGTGTAGCTCATACAATAAAAGGTCTGTAATATTCAGACTATGACACTTTCAATACGTAACTGAAATAAGTTCTGGTTATAATGAATAGGTAAGATAGTCACCAACATATTTGTGGTCCCTTTTTAAATATGTGTATTGTTGTTTGGAAACCTTAGGTAGAGCACTATGTACCTATAGGGACATATTTTACATGATTTTCAGATTAGTAGCTGTGTACCCCAAATCATTTGCTAATTCTATGACCTTTATGATAAATAAATAATTTAAAAGAAATACATTTGCAGTGCTTAGCATAAAGGACTGTGGTTTATTCGTATGGCTTTGAGGCTGAAACTGGTCAGGACTTCAAGCACTTTTTATCATTGTGTTGTCGTCATGATGTTTTTAAATAACCTCAATAAACATTTGAACATTTAATCTTATCCCTCATATTGACACCTATAACATATTTAATTAAAAAAAAGTTTGTTGGAGTCTAAATTATGACATGCAGTCATTAAAAAACTGGAGCACAAACAAGTGTGAATCTTAAAGGGACATTAAACACTTTGAGATGGTAATATAAAATGATAAATCATATATATAAAAAAAACTCTGCCATATACTTTCATTATTTATTTATTCTGAAATTGTGAGCTTTTCAGCTCCTGTTAGAAATGGAAGTGCAGAACACTGTTATATTCCACACAGCCATTGGCTGCACACTCTAGTGACCTATTTATAGCCATCACTAATTGTCCACAGCAGAGAAGGTAACCTAAGTTAAAACATGGCAGCTCCCACTGCTTTGCAGACACTAAAACTTTACATTTGATTTGTCATTATTTAAACAACTAATGAAACTTTAAAAAATACATCTACATGTTATTATTCTCAGACTAATCTTTTATGTGACTGCATCATTCTATCTAGCATTTATTTATGGAATATAACAGCTCAAAATTTCAGAATGGAATTACAGGAAAAGGGGACAAAATAAATAATGAAAGTATATTTCAGAATTTTTTTTACATGTACTATTTATCATTTTATATTACCATCTCAAAGTGTTTAATGTCCATTTAAATCTCTAGCCCATGCCTTGATATAAAATGGCAAGGTGATGCTGTTAGGGGCAAGAAGAAGTTTGTATATAAATAGAATATCCTCTTTGCTTGTACAGTAGCAGAGCATTGTTTTGCCTGGGTGATTCACACTAAAATGCTGAAGTTGTTTGTAACTAAACTCATTGCATTTACACATAAATCTCAACTTGTTTGCTGTGAGGTACCCAGAAATTATACCTTATAACTTTTGAAGAAATTATACTAATATAGGGAAAAAAATTGCAAAAATTAAGACCATAAAAACCTTTTATGTCATTTCTATGGTAAATGGCAGCACAGTGGTAATTATTGCCTAAATATTTTAAACACACCTTTCATGGGCTCATGTTTAGCATTAAAGGGATAGGAAAATCAAAATTAAACGCATGATTCAGATAGAACATGTTATTTTAAGACACTTTTAAATAAACTTCTATTTTCAAATATGCTTTGTTCTCTTAGTATCCCTTGTTGAAAACGAATACGCACATATCATACACTAGTGGGAGCTGCTGCTAATTGGTGCCTGCATAAATTTGTCTCTTGTGATTGGCTAAATAGATATTTTCAGCTTCCTGTCAGTAGTGCAAGGCTGTCCCTTTAGCAATGGATAACAAGAGAATGAAACAAATTTGATAATAGAAGTAAATTGGAAAGTTGTTTAAAATTGTATGATCTATCCAAATCATAAAATAGAATTTTCGGGTTTAATATCCCTTTAATTAACCTTTCCAAACAACCCAAATATAGGATTTTAAACCTATAAAATTCAGTAGACGGCAAACATTTATTTTATTTATTTTTGTCATAGAAAATAGTAAGAATTACTAGACAGAGCACTTGTTTTATTAAAAAGTAGAAGCGTGCTATTGAGAACATAGAATAGAATGCCTGGTATCTATGTAAGTAACTTAGTATTAGCTGAGTTACTATGAATTAAAGGGACTTAACATTTTTCTATCATGATTAAAATAGAGCAAAACAAATTTAAACAACTTTCCTATTTTCTCCTATTAGCAAACTTGCTTCATTCTCTTGGTATCCTTTGTTGAAGAAGCAGCATTGCACCACTGTGAGCTAGATGAATACATTGAGTTAGCCAATGACACAAAACATATTTTTGCGTCTACCAATCAGCAGCAAGTTCCCAGTAGTGCATTGCTGCTCCTGAACTACCTAGAGATGCATTTTAACAAAGGATACCAAGAGAAGGAAGCAAATTAGATAATATAAGTACATTGGAAATGTGTTTAAAATTCCATGCTCTATCTGAATCATTAAAGAAAAATCATGTCCCTTTAATATTGATTACAAATAGTAGCACATGCTGGCCCTGCATTTTGTTAGTGTTGATTTTTGATAAAGGGATGTTGTAGGTAAAAAAAACCTCATGAATATGAAAGAGCAACTTATAAATATTATATAATTTGCACCAAAAGTAAAAAAAAAAAAAAAAGAAAAAGAAATTGAAAGGAACATAAAAGTAAAAAAAAAAAAATGTACTAATTCATTTTATTATTGCCCTATTGTTTGGGTATTTTAAAAAACATTCCAATTTACTTTTATCATCAAATTTTGTTTTGTTCTCTTGGTATTCTTTGTTGAAAGCTAAACCTAGGTAGGCACTTATGCTTATTACTAAGCCCTTGAAGGCTGCCTCTTATCTCAGTGCATTTTGACAGTTTTTCCACAGTTAGACAGCGCTAGTTCATATTTATCATATAGATAACATTGTGCTCACGCCCATGGAGTTACTTATGACTGAGAGGGCACTGATTGGCTTAAATTCAAGTCTGTAAAAAGAACTGAGCTAAGGGGGCAGTCTGCAGAGACTTAGATACAAGATAATCACAGAGGTAAAAAGTATATTAATATAACTGTGTTGGTTATGCAAAACTGAGGAATGGGTAATAAAGGGATTGTCTATCTTTTTAAACAATACACATTCTGGAGTAGACTGTCCCTTTAATATCAGCTCCAGAGTAGCAGGAGCTAGCTGAACACATCTGGTGAGCCAATAACAGGAGGCATATCTGTGTAGCCACCAATCAACCGCTAACTCTCAGTAGTACTTTGGTGCTCCTGAGCCTAAATAGTATGCTTTTCAACAAAGGATACACAAAGAACAGTCAATTTGATAATATAAGTAAAATGAAAAATAGCTTAATCCCTGCTCTATCAGAACCATAAACATTTCATTTTGACTTTTATATCGCAACCTGCTGGAATTGCTAATTGCATGAGAGGAACACTTGGTTCTGACAACAAAAAGTATCTCATTCCTATGGAACAAAGAAAATATAATGAACACAACTTCCCTTTCTATCACTTGTGCTTGGTGCGCTTTGTATTCTTGTATGATTATAATGCACAGTTACACAATACACCAAATGATACAGCAGCAGTTTAAAGTGAAGGTCAACGTTGACGAATTAGTGCCGGGTTTGTAATAAACCTATTAAAAACAAGGGCACTTTAATTCATCAAAATTGACATTTCAAGCGTTTTCTTCAAAAACTTTCCTTTTAATCCTGAAAGCTGCTCCATCGATTCCCCCGGCCGTCGGAAGCCTCTGCTTATGTCAGAAATGACAAATCCGGCTTCCTCCAATCACGGGGGATCATGGCCTAAGTGAACGCTGTGATTGGATGAAGCCGGATTCGTCATTTTTGGACTCACGAAGAGGGCTTGCGCCAGTTGGAGGAAGCGCTGCAGGCGGCTCTCAGGATTAAAAGGTACGTTTTTGAAGAAAACGCTTGAAATATCAATTTTGATGAATTAAAGTGCCCTTGTTTTTAATAGGATTATTAAAAACCCGGCACTAATTCGTCAACATTGACCTTCAATTTAAGACTTTATTTGGATAAAATGCAGAAATATATTTAGGAGCTAAGATATAGTTTGTTTTCTTAACCCTGTGCGTTTTGAGATTGGGAGAACTTCCTTTTACATTATTAATAATTTGATTTTTTTAAATGTATCTATGAAAGGCAGATTTTGAGATTAAGCATCACTTTTGCTTGTTTAGCCTTAAGAAAATACCCCTGTCATTTCATGCTCACATTTCATTTGATAAACAACCAAAACCTTGACAGAAAAGCAAACATGATTTTATTTATTTTTGAGCCTAGACCAGACTTTCTCAAACTTGGCCCTCCAGAGGATTTTTAACCAAATTTCCCATGATGCTCAGCCAGCATATCAGCTGGCTGAGCATCATGGGCAATGTAGTTCCAAAACCTCAGGAGGGCCAGGTTTGAGTATGTCTGGCCTAGACATTGCATTTGCCATTGCTGCATTACTAATCATTAAGTATCATTTTACAGCATTTAATTTCTTATTCGGAAATGGCAAAATCCGCTCAAGTAAGCTTTTTTTAATTAGCCTTGCTAACATAGTCGCTGTATCCTTTAGCTATACCACTTGGCTGTACTGATAGAATATACTGCTAAAAGCAACACCTGAACCATAGCTGTTAGTAAACTGTAACTGGTTTTATTATTAATAATATTGCCATAGATTTCTATGTGTAATTTGTTTTTCCCATTTAATGATCCCCGAATCGTTCAGCTACAGCTTAGATAAATTACCCATGTTCACTGGCATTTTGTTTCAGAATTGAAATTTAAAAAAAAAAAACAAGGTTCTTATTCCAAAATCCGGAATTCCAAAATCCAAACGGTTACTAATATTTTTTTAAAAAATTATCAATTTTTTGTTTCCTGCCTTTAAGTTACACAAGTATTACAAATGATATAAAACGACCTTTAGTTACATGTATAAGCTGTATTATGAAATGTAAATATTGCCTAAATGACATAAAAATATTGTTGTTTACATTTGGTTCCATCCCCTCCCCAAACTGTCCCATTTTACAGATGCAAATATTCCAAAATCCAAACTATTCAGAAATCAAAAGCTTTTCTAGTCCCAAACAGTTTGGATAAAGGGTTTACCTGTAATAATTACTCACGATTCATCTACAAGTACTCATGTTGCAAGGGACAACAATAAAATATCTAGATATGCTTCTAACACCATGTTTTATTTTTTATGTAACAGATTTAAATGAAAGCAACAATAATTAATGTTAGTTTCCAGCCAGAAACACTGCCGTTTCTGCTTTGTTGTAGGTGTCCATTACTTTTAGTGGAAAATGACAAACCCCTGTTAAATAAATATTATTCTGCCATAAGACTATTAATATTTAAGATGCCATAACTCCTATCTGAATTGGAAGCAAATACCCTCCCCAAACCAAGTGTTTTATGGTAGAATATTGCTGGTGACATGGGCCTACATGTTTCAATACTTTTTAGCTCTTGGTTGGAGATCTATTGTAACAGCTCATTTTGTTTAGTGACTCCTTAGTTGTTTTAATAAGCAGTGTTTGAGTTAAGTCAGGGTGTTAAGGTTTACCACCTTGTCTCGGTCTCTAATCTATGGTATTGCATGTCCTGGGCAGGCAAGCGTGGGAGACGCAGCAGTGCAGGATCGCTAGACAGCAATATGGAAGTAAGTCGCAAGCAACTGATATTTAGCATTTCAAACGTTTCTTTTACCTAAAACACTCTTTGTCAATCTGTATTCTGCTTGCCTCAGATAATATGCATGCCTGGGTTACTCACACTCTATCGTACAAGTCAAATAAACCAACACTTATCATTTGTTGATACACAACCCTTGCTTCTTGCTACTTGTAATTCCCACTGTTCCTTGTAGCATGGTTCTAAGCAATATGATTTTGTGCTTATTTTACACTTCTTTTCAAGTGGTTTTTGTTCATGAGCCACTAGCTTGCTATTAACACTTTCCTTACTATCTTATAATTTGATACAGTTCTGTTTTATGCTTATCTGTCAATATTTCCATTAAAACTGCCTTACTTAGACAATTATATTTTACAGGAGAGCAGATAATGTACATAGGTAGAAAGATTTGATAAATTATATATGAAAATTAACTCAATGTGGTTTTCATGAGATTTCATTCATCTTGAAACCATCAATATACACTGGTCATGTCTGTACCTTCAGCCTGCATATCTCTGTGTGTCTGCCTGTTATTAGTTTATTTCCTATTACTTTTTCCCTTGCTGAATCTTTTTTTGTTATTTCAACAGCCTTACAGTAGGATATGTAGATATAGAAGGGCAGTAGAGCAAGCTTAGTTTTGCTGTAAATGATGTAAAAAAAAGGGAGATAGTCAACTTTTTGTAATGTTTAGTTCTGCTGTTTTCCTTGGCTATTTTATAGTTAGCATTGTTAAATATGTTATTTGTTTAAAATAGCTTATATATGGGGCTCTACACATAGTCTTTTTATGGATATGTGTTGGTATGTGACAAAGTTTCTTGTAATTACGATCTCTATTCCTTTTTTTTTTTTTAGGGGTCCATCATTAGCAGTCCTCATATGCGACGACGAGCCACATCTACTCGAGAGTGTCCATCTCGACAGAGTATACCTAACTCTTCCTCCCTCTTAGGTTCTTTGTTTGGTGGGAAAAGGGGGAAACCGTCTTCTCAAGGCCATTTAGTACCTGGCCCATCGCAACCGCAACATCCTACATTAATTTCACACTCAACGGGTCATCATGCAGTACAAGCTGAAGGGCAAACACAGGCACAAGTTCATGCACAACACTTACAGTATGTCCACATTCAGCAAAATCCACCCCCTTACCATCATCATCATCATTATCATCCACCCCAGCACCTTCAACAGCACCCGCACCAGTATCACCAACATGGACAGCATTCTCAACATGCCTCTCACTCTCAACATGCGTCCTATGTCCAACATCCACACTCAACGCACCCACCATTGGCACCTACTCACTCTGGGCACTCCACACATTCCCAGCATGCACAGCACCATCACTCTCAGCAAGCTTCTGCCACGTCATCAAGCACGAAGCCCAAACACAGTGGGATTAGCACAATAGTCTAGGTCTTTAGTTTTAAAACAGCTTCTGTCAGATTTGGAAGTTGTCTAGTTGCTTATGGTGAAAACATACATTTTATCTCACTGATTTTTGGAAGTTTACATTGTTTTCATAAAAAAAAATGTAACCCTTTTAAATAAACCTAATTAAAAGGCAAAGTAAAGTCCTAAACTTTCATGATTTAGATAAGAGTTTTCCATTTATAAAAAGCCTTTTCAATGTACTTGTATTATCAAATTTGCTGATGTGGAAACCTAGATAGGTTCATAGGAGCTCAAAAGTGTGAACGTGTCTTTAGCACTCTATAGCAGCAGTGTTTACAGCAATGTTTTAAAAATACATGCATGCTTCTGCTCTACTATAAACCTACCTAGGTTTAAATTTCAACAAATACCAAGAGAACAACGCGCATTTGATAATACAGGTGGCCCTCGGTTTACAACGGTTCAATTTACACCGTTTCAGAATAACAACCTTTTTTCCAGTCATGTGACTGCTATTGAAAAGCATTGAGAAGCAGTGCATTTATTAAAATAGCCAGTAGGTGGAGCTGTCCGCTTGTGTTGCAGCAAAGCCAAGCAAGCTGAAATTAATCAGTTTAACCAGACCTGAGCTATCAAGCAGATTTTTAAAGGAACAAGATCTTCCTGTCTATAAATCAGTCCAGATTGGAATGCATAGAAAGAACTGTTTGCAGAAAAATGCAAGTGAAGTCTGTGTTGTGTGATTATTTTATTAGGTTTATAATGCTGTTTAGCATTTAAAGTCTTCATTTCAAAGCTTTAAAAATAACGTATTAGGTATTACTTATGACAAGAGGGGCCTGGAACCTAACTCCCTCACTTCCCATTGACTTACATTATAAACTGGGTTTCAATTTACAACGGTTTCGATTTACAACCATTCCTTCTGGAACCTAATCCCGGCGTAAACTGAGGGCTACCTGTACAAGTAAATTAAATATGAGCGTGCATTTCAGTTTAGCACTTTACGGCAGCAGGTTTTGTAATAATGTTTGTAGCAGTGTTACACATTGTTGCGAATACCGACCGCTACAGAAAAGATCGCTAAAGACACATGCACACTGCTGAGTTACTATGAGCCTGCCTAGGTTTACTCTTCGACAACAGATACAATGAGAACTAAGAACATTTGATAATATAAGTAAATTGGAAAGTATTTTAAAATCACATGCTCTATCTGAATCATAAAACTTTACTTTTGATTTTACTGTCCCGTTAAAGAAAAACCTAGAGCTATTTATTGTTTCATAGCTGTGAAGAAGAAATCTCCCCAAAAAATGTACAAACTATATAATCGCATTATTGCTGTTTAAATGATAAGCAAATCACCAAGCTTTATTAAAGTTCATAATACTGCTTAGATGATCCTACGTATAAATATACAAAATGTGTGTATACTTAAATATTTAGTATATTGAATAACTGTACTTGAAAATAAAGTATTTTAATTTGTCGAAGCTAGCAATATTGACTCAAGAATTTTCAGTTGATAAAAAGGCAGTAAAACCATATTTATGAGGTTACAGTATTATCCTAAAACGTCATTTGCACTTACAAATCATGAAGCAATCCATTAATAAATGTGCCAATTATTCTAGCATTTGTTGTAACTGTCAGTGTAACATTTCTAACTATAAAACATAAATTCTTTTTCTAAAAAACACAATAAAATACAGGTCAGTTTTAACGCTCTTCTATTTCAGGTAAGCAAACTAGTTTAAAAAAAAAGAAAATATATATATATATATATATTAGTTAAATGATAACCTGTTACAGCTGGTTGTCTGAAAGAATTGGTTATACAAATTATTGGACACCTTAAAGGCTGTAAGAACTGTGAATTTTCATTATCTACTTTTTATATTTGCATACAGTTTGTAAACACAAAGTTCTGTGATTTTAGCGCATTCACATAACCAAAAAAATAAAAAACAAACAAAAAAAGATCACTGGAACTAACCATTATGGACTGTGTTGATATCACCATACATTTTGTTTTGAAATATAATTAAGACATTTGAAACGTTTTATAGCAGAGAATGTATTTTAAAACTTTTTTAGCAGTGGTTTTCATTCTTATTTAAAAGTGGTCTTTCTTTAGATTGGCGAGTACTACTGGATAGAGTAAAACGGCCTATCCCACCAAATATGTAGACCTCATACTGTCGCAACAATTTTTTTGGGATGTTTATTAAAAAATAAATAAAAAATAGTTCAGTTGCTTGTAAATCAGTTTGTGATGAATTTGAACTAACTGTTCATGTGTACTGTGATATGTAACGCGCATAATCTTTTTGTCTAGCCAATATTCTAAATTATGACATTAAATTACACTAAAACGAAAACTTTTCATTCATGACGAGAATAAGATTGTAAAAATAGAATTAGTAACTTTTTTGAATTCCTTAAATATCTAATTTAACAATACCAGCAAAATTACAAATTGAGCACTTTAAGTTATCTTCACACAGAGAAATTATAAACTAGATTTAGGTTTCATTTCCCTTTGCAAAACCGTTTTTATTTTCTATTTAAAGCAACATAACAAATGTGTGTTCCCTGTACTTAACCCTTTTTCTCTGAGAATTGCCCGCAACATATGTTACTGGTATTTCAGCTAGTTAAGGGGATAAATGATATAAATGTGTATCTGTCTATTGTACACGGGATCTACAGAGTTCTGGAGTCTCTGTTCCGTGCAGTCTAAGGAATTCTATAATTATGAAACTGTTCTGCATGTCATCTTATGTTAATATTATGAGGCTTACATTCTAAATATTGTATATTTGCAAAATATATCAGTATTATTGTTAATATTAGATGAAGTAAAGTGTTAACATATTTAGATATGTAGGCTTTTCTTCTTCCTCTATACCTATAATAGAGATGAAATGTAATCTATTGGTACTTCCAGGAAAAAGTATTTTTTCATCTTAATTAATCCTTACAATGTGGCGTTTTCCCAATATATTTTATTGTTGAATATATCATTTATGTGTTTTATTATAAACCAAACACTAAATTATTTTTACTATTATTAGTTAACAATTATGAAAAAGTTCTGGTTGTCATAGTATTTTAATATGTAACACACAGTTTGTACATCAGCAAAAAGCTACCCCAAATATATTGTGGTACAGTCAGTTACCTAAAGGCTTTAAAGCTAATGCGTTTAGTAGCCTGGATTTAAAAGTCCACAAGCTGAATTACACCAATAATTGCAATGTAATATTCATCATTTATTCCTTCCTATAGCCAAGAGCAGAGGAGACCAGGAGAAAGAATGTCACCAGGTATCCCTGGCAACATCTGCTAATTTTGTCTAAACAATTAAAGTTCTAAATGCTTTGAAAAACATTTACTTTGTGTGCATTTGTTTTTGTTAGTTGCTGATAAAGAGCATGCATTCATAATCAGATTGCCTTTATGCCCCTGTGACTGTTTTTATATGCAGTAAAATTATTTATTTCACAACTGTAAAATAAAATTGTCTGTAAGCAGTAGTAATGCTGATTTGTTTGCTTTTTCATCAATGCCTTTAATGCCTTAATCTATGACAATATGTCTCTTTACAGCTTCAAGAAGCTTAATCTGTAAGATGAGATTCCTTTCATACAACTTCTTGTTTCCACTGTCGACCTTATTTTGCTGGTTTCTGGTCCACTTTGTGTTTATTGGTGTCTATCTTTCAGTTTCTACTTTGAGTTGCCTCTACAAATATAACAGACGCATTCCTCTACAAAATCACCAATGTTTTAGAATGATATGCTGACTTATTAAATAATATAGTCTAGATCACACTCATACATACAGTGTACATCTAATAAGTCTAGATCACACTCATACACGCAGTGTACTTCTAATAAGTCTAGATCATACTCATACATACAGTGTACTTCTAATAAGTCTAGATCACACTCATACATGAGTTGTACGTTTCATAAGCCTAGATCACACTGATTCATGCAGTGTATGTTTCAGAAGTCTAGATCACACTCATACATGCAGTGTATGTTTCATATGTCTAGATCACACTCATACATACAGTGTAGGTTTCATAAGTCTAGATCACACTCACACATGCAGTGTAGGATTCATAAGTCTAGATCACACTCACACATGCAGTGTAGAATTCATAAGTCTAGATCAGTCATACATGCAGAGTACATCAAATAAGTCTAGATCACACTCATACATGCAGTGTAGGTTTCATAAGTCTAGATCACAGTCATACATGCAGTGTAGGTTTCATAAGTCTAGATCACAGTCATACATAAAGTGTAGGTTTCATAAGTCTAGATCACAGTCATTCATGCAGTGTAGGTTTCATAAGTCTAGATCAGTCATACATACAGTGTAGGTTTCATAAGTCTAGATCACAGTCATACATGCAGTGTAGGTTTCATAAGTCTAGATCACAGTCATACATGCAGAGTACTTCTAATAAGTCTAGATCACACGCATACATACAGTGTATGTTTCATAACACTAATCTTTGATCTCAAGCAAAAGAAAAATGCTCAAAATAAATCATGTAATTTAAATATTATACTGAATGTGTTTAATAAATAAAAATACTCTTTCCTGGAATGACCAAGAAAATGTATATGTATTTTTTTTAAATTAAGAATGAAATGTACAACAATGTAAAACACTGACAAATTAATCCTTTTATAGTGTACATGTATTGTAATGCCGACAAAAGTCTTCAGACATCCAGTGTAGAATGATTTCTCATTATGTACTGCATGCAGCAGAGGCCTCTTGTTTCTTAAAATTAGCTGAAATACCATCAGCAAATATTTATACATATATGTACATTGAGTTTCTAGATGTTGACTTGCTGTCCCATTTAAAGCTGTGTGTTTCTGCAGTTTGGCATGCATTTGCTCTGTTTTCATTGTAAATTTATCATTGCACTTCTTGCCTGCAAAACAAAGAAGTGACTATATTGTGTGTGTATGTGTATATATATATATTTATTTATATTCACGCCTTTCTCTGTATGTATGTATGTATATATATATATGTGTATATATATATATATATATATATATATATATATATATATATACTGTGTATATAAATATATATATATACAGTATATATATATATATATGTGTGTGTGTGTGTGTATATATATATATATATATATATATACATGCACAGTATATATATATATATATATATATATATATATATATATATATATATATGTATACACACACACAAGCAAATTGAAACACAACTGTAATTTTTGAGAGGGATCCAGATGATGGATATCGGACCAAGTAGGAGTTATAGGTAACTAAAATTGTACATAATGTGTAAATTACTATACAGTCTGCTGGCATCCTACGGTTGCATACTGTACCTATCTCCTACTAGACTCCTAACTTCACATTGCATTATATATTAACCTAAAATTAGCTCTTGGAAGTAGACTGTTAAGAACCTCTCTGTGAAGCTTCTCTACTGATGAGGCTCAAGATGCATTTTGTAACTAATGGAAAAAAGGAGTGCTTTCATTTTAATATGCATTCTGTTTGTAAGTAGTAACAAACCTTATCAATGTACAACTATAACTGTGATCATGTGGAGAAATGAAATAAATCATGAAAAAGACACCATTTAATTTTGTGAATTTTACTCTCAATTTCTACTAAAGACGTGACCATCAATTCTTTAAAGAAGATATTTGCTTTGGCAATAGAAGAATAGCCTGAAACGAATAAAGCATGGGAATTAAGTAAATGTGTTTTGAAATGTCAGTGTGATATGGCGATCAGATCATTAACCACTGTTAACGAGATCTATCTTTGGCAGAAGCAATGCAAACTTAAAGGTGTAGTATAGTCAACATTACACTTTCATGATTCAGATAGAGCAGGCAATTTTAAGCAGCTTTATAATTTGCTACTATTATCAATTTTGTCTTTGTTCTCTTAGTATCTTTATTTAAAAAGCTGGAATGTAAAGCTTAGGAGCCAGCCCATTTTTGCTTGACAAGGTTAAAGTATTGGTGAACTCTGAAACTGATGCAGAATGTTAGTGGTATTGTATATGGAGTTTAATTAATCAGATATAAGATGAGCTATAACTTACTTTTTAATATAGATATAAAATTCTAATACCCCGCTCTCTTCCACTCACTTCAAAAGTGGGTTTGAATTGTTGTCCAATCAGAGTTCTAGCTACAACAAAAGCACCATATGGGGTGCTATTCAAAACCATTTTCATATCTATATTAAAGGGACATAATACTCATATGCTAAATCACTTGAAACTGATGCAGTATAACTGTAAAAAGCTGACAGGAAAATATCACCTGAGCATCTCTATGTAAAAAAGGAAGATATTTTACATCACAATCTCCTCAGCTCAGCAGAGTAAGTTCTGTGTAAAAAGTTATACTTCACCTGCTCCCAACTGCAGGTAAAAAATAAATAAATGAAGAAATGAACAGCAGCCAATCAGCATCAGCAGTGCTGAGGTCATGAACTTTTACTGTGATCTCATGAGATTTGACTTGACTCTCATGAGATTTCATTGTAAACTTCCTTTACCTGATTGGTGAAATAATATGAGAGTGCACGAGGCTCATCCCTTCAGCTGTCCTAGGACAGACACACTAAAATGCTGCTTAGAAATCCTTTACAATGGGAGGTGGCTACTGAGGAACTTTTGAGGTAAAATATCTTTCTTTTTTACATAGAGATGTTCAGGTGATATTTTCTATTCAGCTTTTTACAGCTATGCTGCATCACTTTCGAGTGTTTAAACATTTGGGTATTATGGCCCTTTAAAAAGGAAGTTATAGCGCATCTTCATTACATCTGATGAATTAAACTAAAATATCACTAACATTCCGGATCTGAGTTTAAAAAGGGGAGATTTTACCATTGTTTGCCTACCAGGAGCCAGGGAAACCTCAAAATACAGCCATGTTTGAGAGCGCTACCTAACTATCTTTTGATACCCAAAGAGGGGCTACAACTTTTTTCTACCGAGCACAATCAACTTTAGCAGCCAAGTGATTAAGAAACAAATATGTGTTCAGAATTTCAAATTCGAACAGTGCAAGTATACAACATGTTTAGCACAGTGAAATTGTGCTTTAATGAGATGTAAATAATTCCTGATTTAAAGGGACAGTCAAGTCAAAGTTTGATTCAGATAGGGCATGCAACTTTTAACAACTTTCCAATTTACTTTTATCATCACATTTGCTTTGTCCTCTTTGTATTGTTTGTTGAAAGCTAAACCTAGATAAACTCAAACTGATTTCTAAGCCATAAAGGCTGCTTTACAGCACTAGTTCATGTGTGCCATATAGATAAGATTAGATTATGCTTACTCCCATGGAGTTATTTATGATTGAGCACTGATTGGCTAAAATGCAAGTCTGTCAAAAGAACTGAAATAAGGAGGCAGTCTGCAGACTTAGGTAATCACAGAGGTAAAAAAAATGTATTATAAGTGTTGGTTATGCAGAACTGGAAAATGGGTAATAAAGAGGTCTTTTAAGCAATAGACATTTTCAAGTACTAAATATATTCCTCTACATGTTGTAAGATTAGAGCTCTTGAAACAGATACATTCACCAGAATTAATTATCATTTATATGGATTTTTTTTTATTTATTATCTCAATATTAAAGGGACATAAAACCCAAACTTTTTCTTTCATGATTCAGATAGAGCATGTAATTTTAAACAACTTTACAAGTTACTTCTATTATCTAATTTGCTTTGTTCTCTTGGCATCCTTTGTTAAGAAGCATACGTGGGTAGGCTCAAGAGCAGCTATGCAGTACTGGAAGCTAGCTGCTGATGGTGGCTGAATTTATTTACCTTGTGTTCTGCTAGCTTCCAGGAGTGCATTGCTGCACCTTCAACAAAGGATACCAAGAGTTTGGAGCATATTTGGTAATAGAAGTAAATTGGAAAATTGTATTTTTTTTTTTTTTTTAACCCTTGAGTGCTAATGACGGCTGAGAGCCCGTCGCTAGCACTCAACCACCTTACATGTTACAGTCCATTATCCTTGTCTCCTTTGCAAAACTGTTCCTGTGGGCCAAGTTAACCAGTTGTGTACTTGCTAAGCTCCACAGCTCCAGTTAACTAACCAAAATCTTGTCTTTGACTTTTGGCAGAAATTTAGTGCCCATGCCTAGATATGTGACTGAAGGGGATTCCATTGATTTTTCCTGCCAGAATTTAAATCAAATCTTCTCAAAACTATGACAGAATTTCTGTCGGTCATCCCCAAACCTAGTTAACCAATGAAAATCTGGATATTTATTCCCTACCACCTGCGGTGCACAGGGTCCTGTATCTCACACTCATTTATCATCTATCTTACAAAGCTCTGTCAGATCTGAGGGTGAAATTTCCTCTGACGAATCGGAACCAATTGCAGAACCTGAGATTGATTCCACCTTTAGATTTAGAGGTTTTGAATACCTTAGAGTTATCAGAGCCTAAACCTGAAGATTACAAGCCTGTAAATAAGTTAAAGCATGCCTTTAAAGCTCCACCCAAGGTACTTAACTTAAGGCCTTTAAAGTGCCAGATTTACATAGCCAAAGAATGGAAAAAGAATTCCCTATGCACTCTCTAACAGGTTCAAAAGAATGTATCCACTTTCAGAAAATTATTTGGTAGCCTGGGAAGTAGTCCCTAAGATAGAATGGCCTATTTCCACTTTAGTGAGATGCACTACTATTCCTAAGGAGTATAGTGTTTCATTCAGGGATCTAATGGACCAAAAATCTAGGTCTTTACTTTTGAACTAACTGTTCTCTCAGACAGCTTAGACCTGTAGTGGCTATCACATGCATGGCCACAGGTGCATCCTTCTAGTGTGATTCTATTTCTCAGATGATTTCTGACCAATCATAAAATGGCTAATGATTTTGTTTGTGATATTGTCTTTGACATCATAAGATTTATGTAAAGAACATGTCCATTGTGGTGTTATTAAGGAGAGCCTTATGGCTTAAATTTTAAGTCAGCGGATATGGGCTCTAAAAATAGACTGATACGATTCCTTTTGATTGGATTCTATTAAGATGGTTACTGGAGGAAAAGGAGCCTTTCTCCCCCAGGATAAGAAATCTAAGACAATCCTTTTCCCTCCCTTAAAGATCAGAAGTCCTCTACCAACTAAACGTTATATAGGTTTTTGGACCAGACCTCCTTGAGAACTGTTTAATCTGTCTCGCATTCCAAAGGCAGCTGTCTTTGTCCAATATGTTCAAGATTGATAAGAAATGTGAGTGGTTCAACCTGTGCTAATATCTCAACAAGGATAAGTTTCTTCTCCAACCTCTTTATTGTCCCAAAGAAGGAGGTCACCTACCGACCTATCCTGGATTTAAAGACTCTGAACAAATTTGTTTCCGTACCTTCCTTTAAACTGGAACTATTGCCTCTAGTTCAGGAAGGGCAATTTATGACACCATAGACTTAAATTTTGCTTATCTGCACATCCCAATTTACAGGAACCATTTACAGTTTCTAAGATTTGCATTTCTCAACAAACATTACCAATTTGTGGCCCTCACATTTGGTTTGGCCACAGCCCCACGCATCTTCATGAAAGTATTGGGGGCACTCTTAGCAGTGATCAGAGCTCAGGGAATTACCATTGCTCCTTATTAGGACGATATTTTGATCCAAACATCTTCTCTTTCGCTAGCTACTACTCATACCCACAGAATTGTCTCTTTCCTTCAGGAACATTGCGGAAAATCAGTGTGCCCAAAAGGTCCTTATCTCCAGCCACAAGAGTTTTTTTTCTGGGAGTGATAATGCATCTGTTTCTCACAGATGCTTGCAATACCAAACCTCAGACTGCTTGTTTTTCCCTACAGATGACTCATTCTCCATCTGTAGCTCAGTGTATGGAAGTAGTGGGTCTCATGGTGGCAACATCAGATTCCGTACCTTTTGCGCTTTGTTCTTGACAATTGTCCATGTCCAGTGGTCAAAAGATTGTTTTCAACTGGACCAGTTATGATTTCATAAAATTGCATTATTTGTTGAAAAATGAATTCTACCACCTGCTAAAATATTCCTCAAAACTATGAGAGAAAACAAAACTAATAAAGGTGTTACTATATATAAGAAATATACATTTCCGTGCTTTAAAAACAAAATTTATGATAAATTAATTTATTTTATAGTGGTGAGAGTCAACGATCCATTACTCCTGGTAGCCAACTCCTGGCCTCTAGGAGGGGCAAAGATTGCCAAAGCTTCTAAGTGCACTTCATCCTTTTCACCTCTCTAGTATGCAAGTCTGATATATAGCCAAGGAAAGGAAAAAGTAGGAAAAATGAGGTGCAAACTACTGCTCCCGCTAGACAAAAAAAAAGTATTAATATAGATGGGGCTCATAGACTCTCACCACCATGAAAGAAATTAATTTATAAGAAAGGTAGAAAGGTGCGCTAGGACAAATGATCACCATACACCCCCTTAAAAGACAAATCCCTGCAAATGTCTAAATTGAAGTGAAAGAGGGAACCGCGATGGGTACGAGGTTTGCACCGAGTTATGCCAACCTCTTCATGGGTGTTTGGGAAGAGGAATTCTTTAACAGCAGAGATCTCGGTGCAAGCCTCGTACTCTATAAGCGTTATATAGACGACCTTTTTATTATATGGAAGGGTCCTGAGCAAGAATTGTTAAAACTCTTTGAAGAGATGAATAACAATACCAATGGTCTTAAGTTTGTGAGTAATTATAGTAGGGAACGAGTGGTGTTTTTAGACCTAGAAATCATGGTAATAAATCAAAAATTGGAAACACAAACTGACTTCAAAGAGGTGGATTGCAACAGTCTGTTACATGCTGACAGTTGCCACCTGAAGCTATGGAAGGATAATATTCCTTTCGGCCAAAGCTTACGTATAAGGAAGAACTGTTCACGTATTGAAGACTTTGAAAGACAGATAGTAGTTCTAGCAGACAAATTCACTGTGAAGGGTTATAAGGAGGAAAATATCACAGGGGCAATAAAAAGAGCACAAACAACAAATAGGGATGATCTTTTAAGCTATAAAACAAAGGAGATTAGCACGGAAGAGAAAATTAATGTTCCCTTTGTAACAGACTATAACGCAGACCATTTTTTGATTAAAAAAATCATTAAAAAGAATTGGCATTTATTAAAAGAGGACAACATCATAGGGAATCAGCTGGCCGATAATCCGACATTTATTTTTAGGAGAGCAAGACATTTTAAAACAATTTTGGCCCCTAGCGAAATACGAAAAAAGAGAAGAGTCAATAAACAAATCGATTTGGAGGGTAGAAGTGTAGCAGGTTTTTTTCCCTGCTACACATGTAAAGCTTGCACACACAGTTCGAAATTGAAAAGTTTAAAAAGGAATGGTTTGGGTGAAGATATTGCTATAAAGGGGATCATTAGATGCACTCACAAAAATGTTATATATGCACTGAAATGCACATGCAACTTATTCTATTTCGGAGAAACCAAGAGGAGTCTCCGTGATAGAATAAGAGAACACCTTCTCTGTATAGAAAAAGAAAGAGTAGACACTCATTTATATAGGCACTTTAAGGAAGTTCACCAGGGTAACACTATGGATTTGAAATATTGGGGTATTCTTAAAATAAATAACCAATGGAGGGGGGGTAATATTGAAAAAACCCTCCTCATAAGAGAAGCAGAATATATTTATAAATATGACACCTTATACCCAAAAGGATTAAATTCCGGATTAGATCTTTCTCCCTTTTTATTTGAAGGATAAAATAATCTTTTGGGTCACTCTATCAAAACACTAAATGGTTTTAAGTTTTTTAGACTCACTTTTAAAAGTAAGCGTCACTATGCACTTTATTATGGGACTTTAGTCACTTTAATCTGTTAGCACACTCCTTGGTGTATACATTATGTAGAGGATGTTGGATAACTATTGGTTATGTGTTCCATCTTGTAATCTATGTATCACATTTGTTGATCGAAATATTGACTATACTTTTAATTTTTTTCTCTTTGGAGATATAGCCTAAAATATAAGTATATAATAATTAAGGTCCAAAACCGAAAGTGCTTTTTTGTAGTAAGACTGCCCATCTTCATTTGAGGATAAGAAGAGAAAAATACCACCTTAAAAAAGGAACTATTATCAAAGCTAAATACCACCTTAAGCTGTTTTGCTAATTTGCCAATTAAAACCACCACCAATCAGATTGAAAGTTATCCCTTTAAATAGGGTCACCCACACTTGCCACCACTATCTTGATAAAGCCCACAGGTGGGCGAAACGCGTCGTATGTGCTGGTATTGTTGTTGTTATTTATCCACTTGCATAACTACTCTATCTTTGGAATCTCATTCAATAACCCAGGTTATATTATTGGAACAATTTCTCTCTTACAAGGAGCAAAGCCTCTGTGTTTGGATATACAGCTTTTTGACATCTACTTTATCACCCTGTTATCCAGTCCCCTGCGTGCTATCAGCACTAAGTGCAGGGCTCATCAAAGAGGACCGTGATCATAGCGCATAGAAGGGAGCGCAGGAATCGGCCTCTTCCTATAGCCGGAACTCCTTTCTGTGACATCAGACGCCAAAGTTGCAGTTAGCCCCGCTCGAGGTGAGGACCGGGCGAGGGGGAAAGATCTTCACTTGACGAATCTTTATCTGGTAAAGTACATGGTTTTGGCATAGAATTATCTTACATAGTAAGAGAGCTTTGGATTTCAAACTGACTTTACACCTCACATTTGGCAGCTACGGTTTACTTTTTAAGGCAGCTTGGTGGTATTATTCAGTAACGGACACTGACTACTGATTTGTTTCTTTGGAGATAAGACTTTAACGTTTGTATTAATTACCACGTAGGCACATCTGATTATTATTGTTTTAACATCTGTGAAATTTTTTATCAATCTTTTCATTTTAGATTATAGCTATAATAACAGCTTTTAAGGTTGGGGAGACGTCCCTTTATATATGTATCACTGTTTATGTATATGCTTTTATTAAATTGTTTTTAAGTGTTGATACCTTTGGCTTTAAGCGTCTCCCTTATTATTTCTGTATCTTTTTCAAAGAAATTAATTTATCAGGTAAGCATACATTTTGTTTTCTTTCATAAAGTGGTGAGAGTCCACAAATCATTTTTGAAAAAGGCAGGCACCTAATTTCCAGACATTGCAGGCTAGAGGACTCTAGGATGCTTTGAAAGAAGAAAAAACTTCAAAGTAGAAGGATGACCATGTTGCTGCCTTGCAAATTTGTATTTTTGAAAACCCAGGAAGTGGAAACTGATCTATTAGAATGGACTGTAAACCATTTTGTTTTTTGAATATTAAAGCTGTCATTACATCTATATTATGTATAAGATTTCTCTTGAAATATGAGGTATTGGACAAAAAGAAGGAATCTTTTAAACTAAGCAAAGAGGGGGGAGGGTCAGTCCAAACATAATAGAACAGAAAGATCACTCTGTAAAAATGACACACCTAAATATCTCAAGGAAGGGATGACTTAGAAAATGTTGCATTAGAAAGTTTTGTGGAAATCGCACCAATTAGCAGCAGAAAGCAAATAAAAATTAAATGTATGACAGCAAATACAAGAACCAGTACGGGTAAAATGGGGGAGTGAGAGCTCTTAGTTGCAGAAGAGGACTATGATATTATAAGTATAACTGAAAACGTGTTGGATAATTCACATGACTGGGAAGTTAACTTAGAGGGTTATACTTTATTATGAGGGACAGGAGTAATTAACGGGGTGGAGGAATTTGCATGAATATTAAAGGGACACTGAACCCAAACATTTTCGTTCGTGATTCAGATAGAGCATGCAATTTTAAGCAACTTTCTAATTTACTCCTATTATCAATTGTTCTTCTTTTTCTTGCTATCTTTACTTGAAAAAGAATGCATCTAAGGTGGGTTTTTTTGGTTCAGTACTCTGGATGGCACTTTTTTTATTGGTGGATGAATTTATCCACCAATCAGCAAGAACAACCCAGGTTGTTCACCAAAAATGGGCCGGCATCTTAACTTACATTCTTGCATTTCAAATAAAGATACCAAGAGAATCAAGAAAATTTAATAATAGGAGTAAATTAGAAAGTTGCTTAAAATCTGAATCACAAAAGAAAAAATTTGGGTTCAGTGTCCCTTTAAACCTAACCTTAAACCTACAATAAGGGAACATAGTTATGATGATACAGGTGATAATGTAGAGACCCTGTAGATTTTAAAATGTTTAAGCCTAATTTATAAAAAAAATTGTAATGCATCTTCATTAATTATTTTAACTTCTTTTCCTGTAATTTAACTCCCACAGAGAGGCCGGAGTGCAATCTGTAGAATGCAGACCCTTAATATTCTAACAAGCAGCTCAGTGATTGGTTAATATGTGCAGGAGCTCATTTATATATGTTCCCAACTGGACAGAGCAAAGGATAAACAGCATCCCAGAGGTTTTTCAAGGGATATATCACAAGCCTGCAGAACAATATAAATATTACTAACAAAATGACATTGTGAAGTGGTTTATTTTGCATACAGATCTGTAATGTTGTGGACTATCAAAAAATGTGATCATTCTGTTATTAAACTATAGCTGGCTCTTCAGTATTCTGCAGATTCCAGGTCAGAGGTAATAAAACAGTCAGAAGATCTGCATTTCATTAGGTGTCCTGTGTGACTTTTGCTTTTCTATGGCTAGAATGTTCAATCCCCTGTTGTGTCTGCAAAGGGCAATTCAATTATTTCAACAGAAAAATCTTTTCACAGCCAACAGGCTATTGCTGTCAGTTCCAAGAAGATATAGACATGTTTTAATTCTACCCTTTCACTTGTAAATAACATACACAGTATTTTTGGACTTTAGTGCAAAGCTCTGTTTGGTTTCTAAAGGTCAAATGAAGTTCTAAAGAGAATGTCAGTGTATTTCTAGCTACCGTTGTGTGCATAAGTATAAGATTTAGAAAGATCATTTAGTGAAATGACAAGAATGTTCTCTAATAGTATACTGGACCTGCACATAGTAATGACAATACAATATAAAGTATTTTATGATGCACGGACAAGCTTCTCCAGTTCAGTTATGGCACAGAATATGGGGTTGAGGCTACAAGAAGGGGATAGATTTTCAGGACATGTGTATAATCACTATTCAACAAGAAATGTGACATTTCAGTACTCACCGGAAGCCACATTTTATCTAGTGGATTTGCAAATACATTAGGTAGAAACATTCCAGAGAATATTAACCATTATTATTAGAAAAAGCTCATCAGTAACTCTGGCACAATATATTATGTGTTCCCCATAGAAGGCAGCAGTGTTTTGTCTTACATTAGCAGAAATGAGGCAACTTGTAAGGGGAACTTAGTTTGGGCAGCTAAGACAACTAGTAGGGAGGAGTATAAGTAATGTAAGTTTCAGCTGCCCTCACTGTAAACCAGACTGTGCAGGAATTGTTTCTCCTACAGGGCAAATGTCCTGGTTTCCAATAGAGTCAGGGCAGAGAGGAAGCTTCTGCTTTATTTTATGTGACTGTAGTAATGTAAACATCAAACTGTTTCCTTCTTTACTGTGTGCAGTGCACTGACAGCCAGTAGTGCCTAGTAGCTGAGTAAGTGGCTTTATACCACTCCGTTGCAGGAGATTTAATCTCCTGCAACGGAAATGTTTTTTTTCACTGCAAGAGCAATAAAATTGTGGAACCTTAGATACATTTAAAAATGGCTTGGATACATTTCTGGCTAGAAACAGAATTAATGGATATGATTGCTTGGGTTAAATGGGTCACCTTTTAATGAGAATAATTTAAGCTAAACAGGGTTTTTTTTGTAAGTATATTAGATTTGTATAGGTTGAACTTGATGGACTTCGGTCTTTTTTTCCCCCCAACCTCATCTACTATGTTACTATAGTTGCCAAAATTTCAAAAGCATTTCCAGGGACACTTTGCAATCGAGCAAGTAAGCAGGTTATTGGAGTATTGATGCCCTACTGTTTAACTGCTCCACCCACTCCCCGAGTGGGCTCTGTAAGTGTACTTACCTAAACTACATCCAATCTAATGTACTTATACATAGCTACAGAAATGACTGCGTCCAGTAGAGAGCCCATCCAGTGCTGTGTATGTCACAGCAGAGGATCACTATAAGAAGTAATCTTAAAGGAAGACCCAACAGGAAGAGGCAAGGGGACTGGTCCTTGCAACACCTGTGGCAGGCTTGTGACTAACTCCAACACTGGGAGTAGTTGTGGAACTACCTCTGTCCTCCTTTAGCCGCTCTCTGAGGGAAAAATCAGCCTCAAATTGGTCTGAATACCTCTCTCAATGAAGTATTCAGACCTTCTTCCTAAAAGGTAAAGATTAAAACTGACATACCAGAGAGGTGGAAAGGATTAACCCCTTAACGTCCGAGGACGTGCAGGGTACGTCCTAAAAAAAAAGTCAGTTAACGCCTGAGGACGTACCCTGTACGTCCTCGGTGTGGAAAGCAGCTGGAAGCGATCCTGCTCGTTGGTGGGTGGGAGCGCCGGTGTGGGAGGCGGGTGGCGGCCATCGATGGCCCTGGATGATGCGGAGGTGGGCGGGGATGCCCGGGGGCGCGCCCGGGGGTGGGCGCGTGCACGGGGAGGGAGCGGGTGGGAACCGCTGCACTACAGAAATATTTGAATTTGAAGTGGGGAAAAAGGGGGATATTATTTTTAATTTAGCTAGATCAGTATGGCTGGTGGGATGTTAGTCTGTGGGGGGGAAGCTACACTACAGAAAAAAATAAAATAATAAAACACTTTTTTTGATGCAAACTGGGTACTGGCAGACAGCTGCCAGTACCCAAGATGGCCCCCAATAAGGCAGAGGGGGGGTTAGAGAGCTGTTTTAGGGGGGATCTGGGAGGTTGGGGGCTAAGATGAGATCCTACATAGCAGCATATGTACATATGCTCTTTTTTTTTTTTTTTAAATATTCAAAGATGCCTTTTATTTTAGTACTGGCAGACTTTCTGCCAGTACTTAAGATGGCGGGGACAATTGGGGGGTGGGGGAGGGAAGGGAGCTGTTTGGGAAGGATCAGGGGGTGTGATGTGTCAGATGGGAGGCTGATCTCTACACTAAAGCTAAAATTAACCCTGCAAACTCCCTACAAACTACCTAATTAACCCCTTCACTGCTGTGCATAATACACGTGTGGTGCGCAGCAGCATTTAGCGGCCTTCTAATTACCAAAAAGCAACGCCAAAGCCATACATGTCTGCTATTTCTAAAGAAAGGGGATCCCAGAGAAGCATTTACAACCATTTGTGCCATAATTGCACAAGCTGTTTGTAAATAATTTCAGTGAGAAACCTAAAATTGTGAAAAATTTAACGTTTTTTTTTTAATTTGATCGCATTTGGTGGTGAAATGGTGGCATGAAATATACCAAAATGGGCCTAGATCAATACTTGGGGTTGTCTACTACACTATACTACAGCTAAAATTAACCCTAGAAGCTCCCTACATACTCCCTAATTAACCCATTCTCTGCTGGGCATAATACACATGTGGTGCGCAGTGGCATTTAGCAGCCTTCTAATTACCAAAAAGCAACGCCAAAGCCATACATGTCTGCTATTTCTAAAGAAAGGGGATCCCAGAGAAGCATTTCAAACCATTTGTGCAATAATTGCACAAGTTGTTTGTAAATAATTTCAGTGAGAAACCTAAAGTTTGTGAAAAAATTTGTGAAAAAGTGAACAATTTTTTTTATTTGATCGCATTTGGCGGTGAAATGGTGGCATGAAATATACCAAAATGGGCCTAGATCAATACTTGGGGTTGTCTACTACACTATACTACAGCTAAAATTAACCCTAGAAGCTCCCTACATACTCCCTAATTAACCCATTCTTTGCTGGGCATAATACACATGTGGTGCGCAGTGGCATTTAGCAGCCTTCTAATTACCAAAAAGCAACGCCAAAGCCATACATGTCTGCTATTTCTAAAGAAAGGGGATCCCAGAGAAGCATTTCAAACCATTTGTGCAATAATTGCACAAGTTGTTTGTAAATAATTTCAGTGAGAAACCTAAAGTTTGTGAAAAAATTTGTGAAAAAGTAAACAATTTTTTTTATTTGATCGCATTTGGCGGTGAAATGGTGGCATGAAATATACCAAAATGGGCCTAGATCAATACTTTGGGATGTCATCTAAAACAAAATATATACATGTCAATGGATATTCAGGGATTCCAGACAGATATCAGTGTCCCAATGTAACTAACGCTAATTTTGAAAAAAAAGTGGTTTGGAAATAGCAAAGTGCTACTTGTATTTATTGCCTTATAACTTGCAAAAAAAGCAAAGAACATGTAAACATTGGGTATTTCTAAACTCAGGACAAAATTTAGAAACTATTTAGCATGGGTGTTTTTTGGTGGTTGTAGATGTGTAACATATTTTGGGGGTTAAAGTTAGAAAAAGTGTGTCTTTTTCCATTTTTTCATCATATTTTGTATTTTTTTTTATAGCAAATTATAAGATATGATGAAAACAATGGTAGATTTTGAAAGTCCATTTAATGGCGAGAAAAATGGTATATAATATGTGTGGGTACAGTAAATGAGTAAGAGGAAAATTACAGCTAAACACAAACACCGCAAAAATGTAAAAATAGCCTTGGTCCCAAACAGACAGAAAATGGAAAAGTGCTGTGGTCATTAAGGGGTTAAAAGGACACTGAACCCAATTTTTTTTTGTGTGTGATTCAGATAGAGCATGCAATTTTAAGCAACTTTCTAATTTACTCCTATTATCAAATTTTCTTTGTTCTCTTGCTATCTTTATTTGAAAAAGAAGGCATCTAAGCTAAGGAGCCAGCCAATTTTTGGTTCAGCCTCTGGACAGCACTTGTTTATTGGTGGGTGATTTTATCCACCAATCAGCAAGAACAACCCAGGATGTTCACCAAAAATGGGCCGGCATCTAAACTTACATTCTTGCTTTTCAAATAAAGATACCAAGAGAATGAAGAAAATTTGATTATAGGAGTAAATTAGAAAGTTGCTTAAAATTCCATGCTCTATCTGAATCACGAAAGAAAAAAAATTCAATATCCCTTTAAGTAATCTTGAAGTTTTTGGAATCTTTGCCTCCTCCTAGTGGCCAGGGGGCCCATTTATCAAGCTCCGGACGGAGCTTGAGGGCCCGTGTTTCTGGCGAGCCTGCAGGCTTGCCAAAAACAGCAGTGAACCCCCTTACATGCTAAGGGGGTTCAGAACTTCAAGGGGATAACAAAAGAGGAAAAGGAACTGAGGTTAGAAAATGTTAGTGTAGGTTGTATGCATCCCTGAACAGTAGAGTCTTTAAGGAGCTTTGTTAAAGCTCTTTACAAGCCTGAGACCTCATATGTTTGAGTCCTTTTAACTTTTTTTATTTTAATTATTTTTGTTAGAAGACAAATACTAATTACAACATACAATCAGTTCCCCATAATAGTCCATAATACAGGGATGTGATTTGCAGATATCAGTGTTAGATGAACAAAAATACGTCAATTACAAGTATGAAATAATTCCAGTACAAAATGTAATCTGTGTAATTCTTTGTGATAACACTCTCATTCCCATACAGAGAGCTTCTACATATGTGTAAGACCATAGGCTATGGTGAATTAAGTGGTTTCTTGGCCGGGGGGGACGACCAATGGGTCTCAGTTTTAGAACATTAAACAAACAAACAAAATAAAACAAACAGAACAACAATAACAGGGTCAGAATGTGATTCACGAAGATAGTGTTGCAAGTTCTGTAGAAACAGAAATGATTACAGGTTATGCTCTTATCAGGAGATATAGTTGAAGCTGAGTTACCGTGATCATAACTCTCCGTTACTAAATTCTAGGGCATTAGGATATAAATGTGAGAACTGCTACTGTTTCAGAAGACTGTCATACAGTCAAGTAATGACAAGTATCTCCTAGATAACATACCAGATATGACCCATGAACATAGGGCTTTCAATAGAGTTTTCACTTCAAGTGGCTCATAATGCATAGAAGAGTATTAGCTGTGGTTATCATGAAAATCAGTCACAAGGCATAACTCAAAAAGTAAGAAGAGTAAATTAGTGCTGGGAAAATCAGGGGGCTAGACTACTGTATGGATGTTTATCTGAGTGATAAATTGTAATCCCATTTATGAGATTTATAAAGAGAAACTGCATTATTGAGCATAACCAAGTTAGATATAGAATCAACGTGTTAGGATTTTAACAGGGTGGGGAGACTTGAAAGAAAGAACAAACCATTCCCTATTGAAGAGCTATGAGAATTATATCATCAGAATGAGAAAAGCATTATTTGACAAACCAAGTCTATGCAGGATACGACCTCCATCATGTTCGCCACCACTGAGCGAATAAAGGAGTATCACAGAAGGACAAACACTTAAAATGTCATAATATACAAATAGATCAGCGGATTCTGCCTGTAATAATTACAGCTTTGTGGGTAAAGGTAATTACATGTCGCTAGCTGCATTACCTGTGTTGTCAATTAGGGATATAGTGTAGCAAAAAACATATTAGTGTTACTACCGGGCATAGCAGACACCTAAACTCAGGCAATCTAACACAGCAATATTACATGTAGGGTCTATGTAGTGAGCAGTGTTAACTAAAGAAATTAAACATTGTTAGGGCTTTGCAGCAATATACATATATTTTTTTCCAGAGTATGTGGGGCTAGAAAGCGGAAAACCCTTTATGGTATAAGTAAAGGAATTACAGTTCAGCTAACACCCGTAGCTAAATGAGTCTTACACTGCTTCCACCAATCAGCAGATGCGGCTCTGTGGCATCCCAAACCGGCTTGCAGTAGTTAAAGTCTGCTCCATCTCTGAAACTTTTCTTTCTGTCGTTCCATTGTAAGCTGTTGGCAAGTTAACACATCAATAGTACTCTGGGAGAGTTCAGATGAGCTGTTAGCTAGCACGGGGTTCACAGAATTATTTAAGCCGTGCCATTTGCTACATGTGCTTCCACTCGTGCAGCTTCTTGGAGTGGCATTTTCCAGAACGAGCTGTATGTTTCTCAAATAGCTGTTACGCCATAACTGCAATAAGCAGCAGTCATAAATTGTGACATAGAGAATTTATTTAGGTGGTAGGACTGTATGCTCCGTTTTGGAGTTTGGTGGGGCCGATTTCACCTTTATTGGTTTGCTTGCTTTCCGGGGTAGAAGGGATGACTTTCCTTATGTCCACAGTGAGTTCCAGGGACACTTGTCAAGGGAGATGCAGATAGCTTCAGATGCTAGCTTCAGTGCAAAAAATAGAAATGATTTTCTTGGAGCTGTAAAGACTTGCCGCAATCTTAAAGAGCCGCCCACCAGAAGTCTCCCTTATAACGTTTTATTGCAATTTCTTTTAAAATAATTTTTATTAGACAGTGTTATTATGAATCTAACTGTACGTTTAAATATAATTTTGTCGAGGGTAACAGTTAAAGGGACTCATATGCTAAATCACTTGAAACTAATGCAGTATAACTGTAAAAAGCTAACAGGAAAATATCACCTTAGCATCTCTATGTAAAAAAGGAAGATATTTTACCTCACAATCTCCTCAGCTCAGCAGAGTAAATTCTGTGTAAAAAGTTATACTCAGCTGCTCCCAGCTGCAGGTAAAAAAAAATTAAAAAAATGAAGAAATGAACAGCAGCCAATCAGCATCAGCGGTGCTGAGGTCATGAACTCTTACTGTGATCTCATGAGATTTGACTTAACTCTCATGAGATTTCATAGTAAGCTTCCTTTACCTGATTGGTGAAATAATATGAGAGTTCACGAGGCTCATCCTTTCAGCTGTCCCAGGACAGACATACTAAAATGCTGCTTAGAAATCCTTTACAATGGGAGGTGGCTACTGAGGAACTTTTGAGGTAAAATATCTTTCTTTTTTACATAGAGATGTTCAGGAGATATTTTCTAGTCAACTTTTTACAGCTATACTGCATCACTTTCAAGTGTTTAAACTAGGGTTGCACTGATACCGATACTAGTATCGGTATCGGTACCAATACCAAGTACTTGCATGAGTAGTTGTACTCGTGCAAATGCACCGATACTTAAACCGATACCTCCACTTACTACCCATATGCTATCTTGTGGTGTTTTTTTCAAACTGCATGTTCCCATTTCATTTTAAGCTGAAGTGGAGACTAAACTAAAAATTGTTTACTACTGTTCTGCCAATGCAAATTGCTCTTATTTGTATTATTGTAGGAGAGATCACTGTACTGCGCTCAGACAAACCCCTGAAGAACTGGGCAGTTAATAAACTGAGATTTCCAGCTCTGGCTAAAATGGCCCAAAAATATCTTTCTGCCCCATGCAGTAGTGTGGAAAGTTGAACCTCCTTACTGATAGCAAAAACAGACTTATAGCTGAACATGCAGAGATGCTTCTGTTCTGTTCCTTAAAAAGAACTTGCCACTAACTTTTGAAAAATTATTCTAATTGCTAGATTGCCTTTTATACTGCTAGTTCTCATCTTGCACAATTATGTTCAAAACATACTGTACTCTGAGGAACATCTTAGCTTATATAATTGCAGGAAGAGTACTCATAGGAAAACTTAAGTTAATCCCAATGAACACTCATCCTGCAATTATAGGACTAGATTTAGATTACATTTGATTGGTAAGCTTTACCAATGCTCTTTTCACATTTCCAACGCCAAAGCCTTTAATGGAGTAGGACGTGTAATGAGAGCATTGGTAAAGCTTACCAGTCAAAGGTAATCTAGCCCATAGTGTTGTTCACCATGATTAAACAGTATTCTGTTCTATTTTTTACTGTATGGAACTTTTGGTTGGTTGCAATTTTATATTTGTTATTTATTGTTGTTAATATATTTTATTGTAATATTTTTATTTCTAAACATGTTCTGTGAACTTTGTGACAAATAAAACCTGTTTTATTATTTCATAATGTCTTTTGAGCTACAGTCCTTCATAATTATAAAGAAGGAATCTTAAATAATTAGTCTGTAAACTGTCACATGACATAAAAAAAAGTATCGGTAATTGGTATCGGCGAGTATTTGAAAACAAGTATCGGTACTTGTACTCGGTCTTAAAAAAATGGTATCGGTGCAACCCTAGTTTAAACATTTGGGTATTATGGCCCTTTAACATAACACATTTTGTCAGTGCAAAATGTGTCCAAACTTATCCCACTCTACTGTGCTTACCAACTGCTTCCAGTAGACAGGCCATCCAGTGCTGAACACATTACAGCAGATGATTTAAGTGTGGAGTATATTAATGACCCACCAGGAGGAAGCTAAGGGACTGGTCCTTGCAACACCTGTGGTAGGCTTGTGACTAACTCCTTCACTGAGAGTGATTGTGTTACTACCACAATACTCAAATCTCTTAGTAGCAGCTCTCTGAGGGGGAAATGGGCCTCAAGTCAGTCTGGGGAACCATCCTCAATGACGAATCTGGAACACCTCAATTCCTGGGAGGCAAAGATAAGACTAGCATACCAGAGAGGTGGAAGGGATTAAGACTCTTGGAATTTTAAATTTCAAAGATTTAATTTTAAATCTTTGCCTCCTCCTAGTGGCCAGGAGTTGAATCCCAGGTGTAATGGGACTGTCACTACCATATGAGAGAAAAGTAATGTTTGAATGCTTATAAAACATGCATTTTAATGCAGATCTCCTGCAATGCAGTACTTAGTTGTGGTGATAGATAGATATATCTATATGATAGCTGGATAGAAAGATAACCCTAACAGTATAATTTGATATAGATCACCTTACTTTAAAGGGACACTCAAGTCAAAATGATACTTTCATTATTCAGAAAGAGCATGCAATTTTAAACAACTTTCCAATTTACTGCCATTAACAGAATGTGCACAGTCTTTTTATATTTAAAGGGACACTGAACCAAATTTTTTTTCTTTCGTGATTCAGATAGAGCATGCAATTTTAAGCAACTTTCTAATTTACTCCTATTATCATTTTTTCTTCATTCTCTTGCTATCTTTATATGAAAAAGAAGGCATCTAAGCTTTTTATTGGGTTCAGAACTCTGGACAGCAATTTTTTTATTGGTGGATGAATTTATCCACCAATCAGCAAGAACAACCCAGGTTGTTCACCAAAAATGGGCCGGCATCTAAACTTACATTCTTGCATTTCAAATAAAGATACAGAGAGAATGAAGAACATTTGATAATAGGAGTACATTTAAAAGTTGCTTAAAATGTCATGCTCTATCTGAATCATGAAATAAAAAATGTGGGTTCAGTGTTTCCTGAGTCACCAGCTCCTACTGAGCATGTGCAAGAATTTACAGAACAACCGTGTATGCATTTGTGATTGGCTGATGGCTGTCACATGGTACAGGGGGAGTGGAAATAGAGATAACTTCTAAAATTGTCAGAAAAAAAATCTACTTCTCATTTAAAGTTCAGGCTAAGTGCTGTTGCATTGTCTTGTTATCTGTTGACTGGCCCTTTAAAGATTTTTAGCATTCAACAAATGTAGGGCCATTTATTGGAACCTAGTCCTTCATAGTATAATTCCACAAATACTGTTCATCTTTTATTTTAGATTAGATTTTACCCATATTATTACTGTTGTAAATGTACTTGAGCTCTAGGGATTTAATTCATATTGGGAGAAACTGACAAGCTTTGTGGAAAAAGACTTAAAGGGACATGAAAGCCAAATTTTTTCTTTCGTGATTTAGAAAGAGCATGTCATTTTAAACAACTTTCTAATTTACTTCTATTATCTAATTTGCTTCATTCTCTTGATATCACTTGCTGAAAAGCATATCTAGATATGCTCAGTAGCTGCTGATTGGTTGCTGCACCTAGAGGCCTTGTGTGATTGGCTCACACATGTGCATTGCTATTTCTTCAACAAAGGATATCTAAAGAATTGAGCAAATTAGATAATAGAAGTAAATTGGAAAGTTGTTTAAAATTGCATGCCCTATCTGAATCATGAAAGTTTAATTTTGACTAGACTGTCCCTTTAAGGGTCAATTTATCAAAGCGTCAACTAAAAATACGTTTGGATTCCACGTCGTATTTGTCGCAAGATTGATCCGCCGTAGTTATCAAAGCGTCAAAATCGGCAAATGTTGAAATTTGTGATGTCAAATACGATCCCGTGATCTCAGCCCGAGGCAGATCGATGCTTGCTTCATTACAGATTTCATATTCGACTCTATTTGACACTTTCCCAATTTATCAACCATTTAACAGGTACGCGCACGTGTATTCCGACGCAGCGTACTTAGTTTTCAGTCCGCCACCCATGAGGTCGCGGAAGCCATAGATCTCAATGAGAGTCTGAAAATACAGAAAGCTTATGTTCGATGCTACAAGAGAATGAAGCATATTACATAATAAAAGTAAATTAGAAACTCTATTAAAATTGTATACCCTTTCTAAATCAAACAATATTATTGCTCCACATTTGGTGCACTAGTAGATATAGGGATGAAAATGAAAAATACATTACTACTTATGGATTATGCTACAACTTTGTCTCATTTACAAAGCAAGGGGACACTATTATTTCTACAAATTTGTTGAAAAGTTTTGCCCCAAATTTGTCGCACTAATAGATATAGAGATAAAAACGAAATAAATACACAACATAATATAGCTAACTTCTTTTTTATTTTTTGTGCAAAATCTATGTGCACCATGTTTAAGTCATGTCATACAAGTTCCACTCTCCACTTCGCACCAATTTTGACGCAACACTTTTCGCACCAATTATGACGCAAACTCCTAAACAACCCACACACTAGTGAATTTTTCAACCACTTTTGATTGGAATATGCATAATCACATGATTTATGACATCAGCCAATCGGATTTAAATATACCTTTTAAATCACTAATGAATCAAAATGCTCGATACTAGTGTCACTGATCACTCATCAGAACTTGTTAGTGCCATTTGTTACTTTGTGTATTATACTTTGAAAGTATGTATATGTGAATTTAGAATTAAAGATAAACATTGATGCTGACATTAGGACACACAGTGTAATATTTTAGACAAGGATTTTAAATTTCAAATTGATGTTTGATTCAATATAATCTTAAGCTGATAACTCAAAGGGATAGCCCACCTAACATTAAACTGTCATGATTCAGATACAGCACAAATTAAAATCACCTCTTTACTGTCATGCTATTTTCAGTGTATTTCTTCCTTCGCTTGAATTTCTTTTTCGGTAAGAAATGTCATCTTATATGCCAGCCCATTTTATAACACCTGTGAAGGGGTTATTTTTAAAACTAGATTGTAATCAGGAGGGGTTACACAGGTACAGAGAGAAAACTGGCCCAGCTCTTAAAATATCCATTGATTGCAAATAAATACATATGATACCCTGATTACATGTTATATTTGCACTTATTCCTGCTCAGGATAATAATACATTTACACTATATACAGTACATATAGTGGTATAAATAAACACAGAGATATGAAAGACAACATTGTTTAGAACAAAGAAATTGAGGGACATGTAAATATGTTTGCAAAAGATTTCTGACATAACACACACACACACACACATATATATATATATATAAGTATGTGCAAATATATATGTACAAATTCTAGTATTAATAATCATTTATTAAAAAAAAAGGAGATACAAGCATATTATGACTTCTAGAAATACAAATACACATTTATTTTATGTGAAAGTATCATATAACAGATTTTTTTGTGTAACAAATAAATATAAAAATAACTTTCTATGAGATATTTTTTGTTGAGGTATAAATGTAGCTATTTCTTGGACATTAACAGTTGAAAAATAAAAGATTAGCTTTAGAGAAATGTGGTTGTTCATGAACAGTAAGAAAATGGTATAAATAAAGTTGGGAAAAACCCGAATAACCGCAACATCGATGACTGTTAGTTAACAACAGTCCGATGCTCTTCGCACTGTACTTGGCGCGCGTGTTTTTTGACGGCTTTTTTTTTTATAAATAAGGGTATTGTATTCAGATCCGCTTTAGCGATGTCTGGTGAGCATATTGACGCCGGTGAATGCACTGAGATTGATGCTTTAATAAAGTGACCCCATAGAGGAAACATATGCCCAGCAATCATTTTGAGTTAAATGGACAAGTCAAATGGAAAAAGAAAAGAAAATCTTTTTGGACAAAGGCGAAATTTGACACAAATCTATGGTTTCAGAAATGAAGAGCATTCAAAGCCCAGTTATTATATATAATTTGCTGTATGTCAGAGACCTTTAGCTAGACTTGTCAAGCTATCATTTGTTAAAGTTCCATTAGCAAAGCAAAATGTTGGACTGCCCATTTACTATAAGTACTACCTGTGGTATTTACATTACTATTAAAAAGTGTCATCTGCTTTATCTGTCATGATTCCATATTCAAGGCTTGATAGAAATCTCTGACAGTCATAGCCCAGTCCGAGCAAGAATTGTGTAGATACAGACACTTGTTTCCAGTGATGTTAACAAAAGAACGTGCCTTAACAACGAGAGATCTTTTACAAATTGAACCTACATCTACAATGATTACATTTTTTAACAGAGCATGCAGGTGTCATGTACGCAGTTTTAGAGGGACATGTAATTAAAAATGAAACATGATGCAGACTAATTTCAATTGTACAGCTCTTATCAAATGTATCATTTTTTCTTAATTTCCTTGGTTAAAACTTGGCCCTTTTCCATGAGAGTATACTGAGGTTAGGCTCGGAAGCATGACACGTCTCTGACAGCACAAGGGGTTTGTAGCAATGTTGTACAAGCAACCTGTAGAAGGAAACTGCAGCTGGGTAACAGACCGAGAGCTCTAGCTTTACTCACTACCACTTGAACACATCAATAAAAAAAAATGTAACCACAGAGCAGTAGAAGCTACTACTCTATAAAGAGATAGATTTGATAATAGAAGTATTTTTTATTTAATTTTGACCTCCATGTTTCCTTCTTTTCCTTAATACAAAATTAGTTATATCAGGGCTCAGACTTTCATGTCCTAAGCTACTAGCTGGGCCAAAATGTCACTCACCACTTTGGATCCCACCCATCTTCTGCTTACACCACACACACTACCCCACTCCCTCTTTGCATATGTTTAGCCATTGTGAAACACCTTATTGTGCAGTAATTTTTCATGTTATTTTTATTTTAAACCATAACAAATTAATACCTAGATTACGAGTTTTGTGTTATGAGTAAAATAGCAGCATTGAGGCCCATAACGCATCATTTTCCCTAACGCAGCCATTACAAGTCTTTTCGGTATAGGTGCCTTTTAGCCTGTAAGGCAACGTCAGTACCACACTCCTAAAAAAATTTTTTTTTTTCATGGGATTACAAGTTTTGCGTTCTGGCTAAAAAGCGAGCGTTACAGCCTGAAATGACAAGATCCGTAACGCCATCTAAAGTCAGTAGTTATGAGTGTTACGCTACAAAGCTGTAACATAAAACTCATAACTAAAGTGTTAAAAAGTACACTAACACCCATAAACTACCTATTAACTCCTAAACTGAGGCCCTCCCACATCGCAAACACTATAATAAATTTCTTAAGCCCTAATCTGCTGCTCCCGATATCGCCACCACTTTAAAAAAAATATTAACTCCTATTCCGCCGCTCCCTGACATTCTCACCACTATACTAAAGTTATTAACCCCTAAACTGCCGCCATCCTGCATCACAAACACTATTTAAATATTATTAACCCCTAATCTCTCTGTCCACCCATATCGCCCCCACTATACTAAAGTTATTAAGCCCTACACCGCCACCACTATAATAAACCTATTAACCCCTAAACCAAAAGTCCCCACAAGGAAATATACTAAACTGATCCATTAACCCCTAAACCGAAAGCCCCCCACATCGCAATTAACTAAATTAAACTATTAACTGATAAACCGCAAGCCCCCCACAACAAAATAAACTAAACTAAACTATTAACCCCTAAACTGAAAGCCCCCCACATGGCAATAAACTAATTTAAACTAGTAACCCCTAAACCTAACAACCCCCTAACTTTATATTAAAATTACAATTTCCCTATCTTAAATTAAAACTTACCTGTCAAATTAAAAAAACTAAGTTTAAACTAACAATTAAAGTAATATAATTATTAAAACTAAAATTAAACTACAAATTAAATTAAACTAAGCTACACATTAAAAAAATCCTAACACTACTCTAAAAATTGCAAAGTATCTAAATGCAAAAACAAAAAATACTAAGTTACAAAAAATAACAAACACTACATTAAGGAAAATAACAAATGAAATTATCCAAAATAAAAAAGAATTACACCAAATCTAATAGCCCTATCAAAATAAATAAGTCCACCAAAAATAAAAAATAAACTAGCCTACAATAAACTACCCCCCCCTCAACAGTAAAACCCACCACCCAACCAACCCCCCAAAATAAAAAACCTAATTCTAAAAAAAACAAAGCTACCCATTGCCCTGAAAAGGGCATTTGTATGGGCACTGTTCAAATCAGCCAATAGGATTTAAGCAGCTCTCATTCTATTGGCTAATTCGAATTAGCCAATAGAATGAGAGCTGCTTAAATTCTATTGGCTGATTTGAATAGCCAATAGGATTTTAGCAGCCCTAATTCCTATTGGCTGATTCAAAATTTTCAGCCAATAGGAATGCAAGGGATGCCATCTCAGTCTTTATATTCTGCAGAATCTCATACAAATCAACTAGTGTTGTTTCTTCAAAGACATGGTTGGAGGATCAATTTACCAAAAATTTCTTTGATTCCTCAGACAAGGGTCACCTTTTTAGGTTTCAAATCTTTCAGATTGGGGAGCTGTCTGGGGATCTCTGACAGCACAAGGGGTTTGGAGATCTCAAGAGGCGAGGTAACCAATCAATATTTTAGAACTCCGTGCTATTTTTAGGGCTCTTCAGGTTTGGCCTCTGTTGAAGAGAGAACCGTCCATTTGTTTTCAGACAGACAATATCACAACTGTGGCATATGTCAATCATCAGGGTGGGACTCACAGTCCCCAAGCTATGGAAGAAGTGTCTCGGATACTTGTTTGGGTGGAATCCACCTCCTGTCTAATTTCTACGGTCCATATTCCAGGTATAGACAATTGGGAAGCGGATTATCTCAGCCGTCAGGCTTTACATCCGGGGGAGTGGTCACTCCATCCAGATGTAATTTCTCAGATTGTTCAGATGTGGGGTCTTCTAGAAATAGATCTGATGGCTTCCCATCTAAACAATAAACTACCCAGGTACCTGTCCAGGAAGCCTCAGGTGGAAGCGGTGGGTGCGTTAGCAGTTCCTTGGTGTTACTAACCTGCTTATATCTTCCCATCTCTGGTTCTTCTTCTAAGAGTGATTTCCAAGATCATCATGGAACAATTGTTTGTGTTGCTGGTAGCTCCAGCATGGCCTTACAGGTTCTGGTATGCAGATCTTGTTCGGATGTCCAGTTGCCAACCTTGGCCACTTCCATTAAGACCAGACCTTCTGTCTCAATGTCCGTTTTTCCATCAGGATCTCAAATCATTAAATTTGAAGGTATGGAAATTGAATGACTAGTGCTTAATCATAGAGGTTTCTCTGACTCTGTGATTATTACTATGTTACAGGCTCGTAAATCTGTTTCTAGGAAGATTTATTATCGAGTTTGGAAGACTTATATTTCATGGTGTTCTCATAAATTCTCCTGGCATTCTTTTAGAATTACTAGAATTTTTCAGTTTCTTCAGGATGGTTTGGATAAGGGTTTGTCTGCAAGTTCCTTGAAGGGACAAATCTCTGCTCTTTCTGTTTTATTTCACAGAAAGATTGCTAAGCTTCCTGATATTCACTGTTTTGTACAGGTTTTGGTCCGTATTAAGCCTGTCATTAAATCAATCTCTCCTCCTTGGAGTCTTACGGCCAGATTACGAGTTTTGCTTTAGGAGCTATGCGGTGCTAACAAGCAGTTTTCTCTCACCGCTCACTTACCTGCAGCGCTGGTATTACGGGTTTTTACAAACCCGGCATTAAAAGGCAAGAAGTGAGCGTTGAGCAAAATTGTGCTCGTTACCGCACTTCAATACCAGCGCTGCTTAAGTCAGCGGTGACCTGGTCGTACGTGCTCGTGCACGATTTCCCCATAAAAATCAACGGGGAGAGCTGGCTGAGAAAAAGTCTAACACCTGCAAAAAAGCAGCATAAAACTCAGTAACGCAGCCCCATTGATTCCTATAGGGAAACACATTTTATGTTTACACCTAACAACCTAACATGAACCCCCGAATTGAAACACCCCTAATCTTACACTTATTAACCCCTAATCTGCCACCCCCGACATCGCCGACACCTTCATTATACCTATTAACCCTTAATCTGCCGCTCCGGACACCACCGCCACCTACATTATACTTATTAACTCTTAATCTGCCGCCCCCAACATCGCCAACATCTACATTATTTTTATTAACCCCTAATCTGCCGCCCCCGACATTGTCGCCACCTACATACATATTAACCCCTAAAACGCAGCACTCCCACCTCGCAAACATTAGTTAAATATTATTAACCCCTAATCTGCCATCCCTAACATCGCAGCCACCTACCTACATTTATTAACCCCTAATCTGCCATCCCCAACGTCGCTGCCACTATACTAAATTTATTAACCCCTAAACCTAAGTCTAACCCTAACACCCCCTAACTTAAATATAATAACAATAAATCTAAATAAAAATTAATATTATTACCTAAATTATTCCTATTTAAAACTAAATACTTACCTGTAAAATAAACCCTAAGCTAGCTACAATATAACTAATAGTTACATTGTATCTAGCTTAGGGTTTATTTTTATTTTACGGACAAGTTTGTATTTATTTTAACTAGGTAGAATAGTTACTAAATAGTTATTAACTATTTAATAACTACCTAGCTAAAATAAATACAAATTGACCTGTAAAATAAAACCTAACACTACACTACAATTAAATAAATTACCTTAATTAAATACAATTAAATAAATTAAATACAATTAGCTAAAGTACAAACCCCCCCCCCCACTAAATTACAGAAAATAATAAACAAATTAAAAGATATTTAAGCTAATTACAACCTCTAATAGCCCGATCAAAATAAAAAAAGCCCCCCCAAAATAAAAAAACCCTAGCCTAAACTAAACTACCAATAGGCCTTTTGCAGGGCATTGCCCCAAAGAAATCAGATCTTTTAGCTGTAAAAAAAATACAAACACCCCCCAACAGTAAAACCCACCATCCACACAACCACACCCCAAATAAAAACCTAACTAAAAAAACCTAAGCTCCCCATTGCCCTGAAAAGGGTATTTGGATGGGCATTGCCCTTAAAAGGGCAGTTAGCTCTTTGCGGCCCAAAGGACCTAAAAATAAAACCCACCCAATAAACCCTTAAAAAAATCTAACACTATCCTCCTGAAGATCGACTTACTGTTCTGAAGACCGGACATCCATCCTCAAGGAAGATTGGAACAGTCAATAGAATGCAAGCTTAATCCTATTGGCTGATTGCATTGAAGATGGAGCCGCTCCGCGTCGGATGGATGAAGATAGAAGATGCCATCTGGATGATGACTTCTGCCCGTCTGAAGGACCACTTCACCCGGCTTGGATGAAGACTTCTCCCGGCTTCGTTGAGGACTTCGGCCCGGTTGGATGAAGACTTCTGCCACTTCCTTGAGGATGGATGTCTGGTCTTCAGAATAGTAAGTCGATCTTCAGGGGGATAGTGTTAGTTTTTTTTAAGGGTGTATTAGGTAGGTTTTATTTTTAGGTTAGGGCTTTGGGCCGCAAAAGAGCTAACTGCCCTTTTAAAGGAAATGCCCATCCAAATGCCCTTTTCAGGGCAATGGGGAGCTTAGGTTTTTTTAGTTAGGTTTTTATTTGGGGGGTTGGTTGTGTGGGTGGTGGGTTTTACTGTTGTGGGGGTGTTTGTTTGTTTTATTTACAGGTAAAAGAGCTGATTTCTTTGGGACAATGCCCCGCAAAAGGCCCTTTTAAGGGCTATTGGTAGTTTAGTTTAGGCTAGGGAGGTTTTTTGGGGGGGCTTTTTTTATTTTGATAGGGCTATTAGATTAGGTGTAATTAGTTTAAATATCTTGTAATTTGTTTATTATTTTCTGTAATTTTGTGTTTTTTTTTTTTGTACTTTAGCTAATTGTATTTAATTTATTTAATTGTATTTAATTTATTTAATTGTAGTGTAGTGTTAGGTGTTAGTGTAACTTAGGTTAGGTTTTATTTTACAGGTCAATTCGTATTTATTTTAGCTAGGTAGTTATTAAATAGTTAATAACTAGTTAGTAACTATTCTACCTAGTTAAAATAAATACAAACTTGCCTGAAAAATAAAATTAAACCCTAAGCTAGCTACAATGTAACTATTAGTTATATTGTAGCTATCTTGGGATTTATTTTATAGATATTTAGTTTTAAATAGGAATAATTTAGGTAATAATATTAATTTTTATTTAGATTTATTGTAATTATATTTAATTTAGGGGATGTTAGGGTTAGACTTAGGTTTAGGGGTTAATACATTGAATATAGTGGCGGCGACGTTGGGGACGGCAGATTAGGGGTTAATAAATATAATGTAGGTGGTGGCGATGTTAGGGGCAGCAGATTAGGGGTTGATAAATATAGGTAGGTGTCGGCGATGTTGGGGGCAGCAGATTAGGGGTTAATAAGAATAATGTAGGTGGCGGCGATGTCCGGAGTGGCAGATTAGCGGTTAATAAGTAATTATACTTATTAACCGCTAATCTGCCACTCCGGACATCGCCGCCACCTACATTATTCTTATTAACCCCTAATCTGCTGCCCCCAACATCGCCGACACCTACCTATATTTATCAACCCCTAATCTGCTGCCCCTAACATCGCCACCACGATGTTAGGGACGGCAGATTAGGGGTTAATAAAATGTAACTAGTGTTTGCGAGGCAGGAGTGCGGCGGTTTAGGGGTTAATATGTTTATTCTAGTGGCTGCGATGTCCGGAGCGTCAGATTAGGGGTTAAAACATTTATTTTAGTGTTTGTGATGTGGGAGAGCCTAGGTTTAGGGGTTAATAGGTAGTTTATGGGTGTTAGTGTACTTTTTAGCACTTTAGTTATGAGTTTTCTGCTATGGCGTTGTAGTGTAAAACTCATAACTACTGACTTTAAAATGCGTTAGTGATCTTGGAAGTAGGGGGTGTACTGCTCACTTTTTGGCCTCCCAGGATAGACTCGTAATACCGGCGCTATGGAAGTCCCATGGAAAAAAGGGTTTACGAAGTTTACGTAAGTCGTTTTGCGGTAAGGCCAAAAAAATGTGCGGGGCCCCTAAACCTGCAAGACTCGTAATAGCAGCGGTAGTGTAAAAGCAGCGTTAGGACCTGTTAATGCTGCTTTTTTACCCTAACGCACAACTCATAATCTAGCCGTTAATTTAGTTTTGAAAGCTTTACAGGCTCCTCCATTTGAGCCTATGCACTCTTTGGACATTAAACTACTTTCTTGGAAAGTTTTGTTTCTTTTGGCCATCTCTTCTGCTAGAAGAGTTTCCGAATTATCTGATCTTTCTTTTGAATCTGCTTTTCTGATTTTTTATCAGGATAAGGCGGTTTTGCGGACTTCATTTAAATTTCTACCTAAGGTTGTGAATTCTAACAACATTTATAGAGAAATTGTTGTCCCTTCCTTGTGTCCTTAATCCTAAGAATTCTTTGGAGAGATCTTTACATTCTTTGGTTGTGGTAAGGGCTTTGAAATATTATGTTGAAGCTACTAAAGATTTCAGGAAGACTTCTAGTCTATTTGTTATCTTTTCTGGTTCTAGGAAACGTCAGAAGTTATCTGCATTTTCCTTGGCATCTTGGTTAAAACTTTTGATTCATCAGGCTTATTTGGAGTCGGGTCAGGCCCTGCCTCAGAGAATTACAGCTCATTCTACTAGATCAGTCTCCACTTCGTGGGCTTTTAAGAATGAAGCTTCAGTTGATCAGATTTTGAAAGCAGCAACCTGGTCTTCTTTGCATACGATTACTAAATTCCACTGTTTTGATGTATTTGCTTTTTCGGAAGCAGTTGTTGGTAGAAAAGTTTTTCAGGCAGCTGTTTCAGTTTGATTCCTCTGCTTATGTTTAAGTTTTTTCTTTTCATTATAACTTATATTTTGGGTTGTGGATTAATTTTTTCAGCGGAAAATGACTGTTATTATTTTATCCCTCCCTCTCAAGTGACTCTTCTGTGGAGTTCCACATTTTGGGTATTACTATCCCATACGTCACTAGCTCATGGACTCTTGCCAATTACATGAAAGAAAACATAATTTATGTAAGAACTTACCTGATGAATTAATTTATTTCATATTGGCAAGAGACCATGAGAACCACCCTTTTTATGGTGGTTATGATTTTTTGTATAAAGCACAATTATTTCCAATTTCCTTTTTTGATGCTTTTTTACTCCTTTTTCTATCACCCCACTATTTGGCTATTCGTTAAACTGAATTGTGGGTGTGGTGGGGGGTGTATTTATAGGCATTTTGAGGTTTGGGAAACTTTGCCCCTCCTGGTAGGATTGTATATCCCATACGTCACTAGCTCATGGACTCTTGCCAATATGAAAGAAATGAATTTATCAGGTAAGTTCTTACATAAATTATGTTTTATCTCATGGCAATGCCCTACAAAAGGCCATTTTAAGGCCCCCCCAAAAGGCCATTTTAAGGACCCTTGGTAGTTTATTTTAAATTAGGCTTTTTTATTTTGGGTGTTTTTTTTTTTTTTAAAGGGTATTAAATTAGGAATAATCTTTATTTTTTTGGATAACTTCCTTTCTGTTTTTTTGTAATGGTAGTTTTTTTTTTTGTAATGTTAGGTTTTAGTGTAAGGCAGGTTAGGTTTTATTTCACAGGTAACTTTATATTTATTTTAGCTAGGTAGTTAGTAAATAGTTAATAACTATTTACTAACAAGTCCTAGTTAAAATAAATACAAACTTACCTGTGAAATAAAAATAAACCCTAAGCTAACTACAATATAACTATTATAATTATATTGTAGATAGCTTAGGTTTTATTTTACATGGAAGTATTTAGTTTTAAATAGGAATTATTTAGTTACTAATTGTAAATTTAATTTAGATCTATTTTAAATATGTTAATGTTAGGGGTGTTAGGGTTAGGTTTGGGGGTAGGGGCTAATAGTTTAATTTAGGTTGTTTCGATGTGGGGGCTGGCGGTTTAGGGGTTAATAGGGTTATTTAGTTAATAATTGTAAATTTAATTTAGCTATATTTTAATTATGTGAAAGTTAGGGGGTGTTAGGGTTATGTTAGGGTTAGGGTTACGTTAGGGTTAGGTTTAGGGATTAATATAGTTCAATTTAGGTTGTTGCGATGTGGGGGGCTGGCAGTTTAGGGGTTAATATTTTTGTTTAGTGGTAGTAATGTGGGAGGCCAGAGGTTTAGGGGTTAATAACTTTATTTAGTTGCGGCAATCTTGGGGAGTGGTGGAATAGGGGTTAATAACTTTAAAATAGTTGCGGCAATGTTGGGGTGCGGCAGAATAGGGGTTTATGTTAGGGTGTTAGGTTTAAACTGTATTTTCTTTTTCCCAATAGACATCAATGGGGCTGCGTTACAGAGCTTTCGTTTCAGCTATTGCAGGTGTTAGACGTTTTTTGCCGGCTCTCCCCATTGATGTCTTTGGGGGAAGCGTGTATGAGGACGTCAAAACACTGCTGATTTTTTGTGCAGTATGGAGCTCAAAGCAGCCATATCGCCCGGGTTTTTTTAAACTTGTAATGGCAGCGCTATAGGGGGTTAAATAACGCAACTTTTGTTGCGTTCTTTTTTTTTTTTTTTATAAAATAATTTTTATTTGTTTTAACAAGTATAACAATAATTGTGGATTCGCAGGTCCCCTACGCATTATAATACATATCATATCATAAAGTACTAGAATAGAATAATAAAACAAGTACAACTGAATCAGAGGTAGAAGTCGGTACATTTCTGAGAAATTATCAAAGAAGAGTGGGGGGAGGGGAGGGGGGGGGCTCATCTATATGGATAGGGGAGGTAGGGAGGGGAGTTCCCCTCGGGATTCGTCTGAGGTAGAGGAAGCGTGCGTTCTTATACTCTGACCTGGGGGAACCATGTGGTGTCATGTGTGTCTACCCAGTCTGCCCAAACCATATCAAAAAGGTCACTTCTGTCCAGACTATAGAATATGTCTCTTTCCATAGCGTGTAAGTAGGCCATATTTCTAAGAATATCCGGCCAGCTAGGGGGAGAGGTATTCTTCCAGCATCTAGCAATACTAGATTTAACTGATGACAGGAGATAAACACACAAAATCTGCTGATGCTTAGGGAGGACATGCAAATTTAGATGTAAGAGTGCTGTAGCAGGACTTTTGGGTAAGTGAATCTTGAGAGAAGATAGAGTGCGGAAGCATAAATTCCACAGAGGAGACAACCTGGGGCATTCCCACCAGATGTGGAGCATGCTTCCCTGGGCGCCACAGTCCCTCCAACATTGTGGAGAAGATGTTGGAAACATCTTAGATAACCTCACTGGAACTAGGTACCATTGGGAAACGACTTTATAGTGTGTTTCAAACATTGTCACACAATGCAAAGACTTTTTGGTTAGGGTAAGGGACCCCTGCCAGGCGTTAGCCGAAATTCGAGTGTGAAGGATAGTATCCCACTTACTCAAGTGTGGGGCCAGGTCTGGGGGGACCGCCCCATCCAGTAGGCAGTAATGTCTCGAAAGGGGTTTGTGGAGTTTACACCCACCCTTCCACACAGATTCCCATGGGGTGAGTTGACGCGAAGTGGAGGGGAAAAATCCCCAGCTAGAGAGGAAACTCTTAATCCTAGTAAGTTCGAAGTGGAGGTAGGGCGGGATGTCATCACAAGGTCTGTCATTAGACAGCGAAAGATAACCGTCCCTGCTGGTTTCAGACCAGAAGTCTGAGACTTGCTTCACACCTATCCTAGCCCACATGTTGGGGTGTGTTTCAGGGAGGCCTGTGAAGAGGCCTGGAATAGAAGTGATCGGGGAAGGACGCGGCGCAATCAGCTTGCGGTGCCGAATCTTATCCCAAATTGCCAGACATTCCACGACTACACAGTTGTGTATGTTCAAGGTTCTACGACTGTGGGCCGGGGTCCAAATTAGGTCTTTTAAGTAGATATTGAAGGGCAGTGAAGCTTGTTCAATATCTCTCCACCTATCTTGTGAATGAAGTACTCCCCACTGGGAGATATGTGTGAGCATGGCTCCCTCGTAGTACTTTACAATGGATGGGGAGGCCAGTCCCCCCATCTGGATTGGGAACTGGAGGGTTTTATGGGCTATTCTGGGGGTTTTGTTCTGCCAGATAAATTTAGTGCACTCGCTTTGAAATTGTAATAAGAGGTGGGTGGGTATTCTGATTGGGAGGCATCTAAACAAATAGGTAAGCCGCGGAAGGAACGACATCTTGAGAGAGGCTATGCGACCCATCCAAGAAATGCTCTTGTGGTCCCAGGCATTTTTTAACGCTTGCAAGTCTGCCAACAGGGGTAAAAAGTTATCCCTGACCATCTGCTTCAGGTCATTAGATATTTTAACTCCGAGATGAGTGATCCATTTACTGGACCATTTGAAATCAAATTGCCTTTGGAGGGCAGAAACATAGGTTTGGGGGAAACCCCACCAGTAGATTTCTGTTTTGGGGGTGTTAAGTTTGTAGAAGGAGAGAGAGCCAAAGGACTCTAAAATGTCCAGGAGTCTAGGTATTGTGCGAAGTGGATCTGCAGAGAACACCGTCACATCGTCAGCAAACAAGGCGATGGTGTGTTTGGAGCCAGAAAGTGTAATACCCACCAAATCTTTGTTCGTGCGTATTGTTTCTGCTAGCGGCTCAATTGCCAGAGCGAACAAGAGTGGGGAGAGAGGGCAGCCCTGCCTCGTGCCATTATGAATGGGGAATGAAGTTGGTTGGAACCTCATTCCCCTTACCGTTGCCGTGGGGTTGCAATATAGAGCTTGAATCGCGAGGCGTATGTCAGAGGGAAATTTGAATGCGTCAAGAGTCTCCCAGAGGTAGCTCCATCCAACTCTATAAAAAGCCTTCTCGGCATCTAGGGAGATAACCGAGAAAGGCTTGTTCATTCTTGTCGACTCGCAAACAATGTTGATGAGGCGCCTAGTGTTATCTGGGCCCTTTCAATTATTTATAAACCCTACCTGGTCTGGGTTGACTAGGGTTGGCAGGAGTTTACAAACTCGATTAGCGATGAGCTTAGAGTAGATTTTTATGTCCACATTTATAAGCGAAATAGGCCTATAGTTGGAGCAATAGGATGGGTCTTTGTTTGGCTTAGGGATCATAATGATCTCAGCCTCCAGGAATTCCCTTTTGAAACTTCCTTCTTGTCTGGCAGTGTTGAAAAACCTAAGGAGCAACAGCATCAGTTCTTGGCTATAAGTTTTGTAGAACTGTGCGGGGAATCCATCTGGGCCAGGAGCCTTAAGGGATTTGAGGCACTGGATAACCTGCTTAACTTCCAGCTGGGTGAACGGGTTAGACAAAGACTCTTGTTGTTCTGCCGATAGGGTTGGTAGGTTTAGAGAATCAAGGAATTTCCTGATCTGTTGCGTGGAGGCGTGGGTCTTGATCTCAGTACTCTAAAGGTTGTAGAGCTTGGAGTAGTAGTCTGAGAAGCAGTCCCCTATCTGTGAGGGAAGTTTGTGGATCTTATCCTTATAAACGATTTGGTGTATTTGAGACGTGCTATTCCTCTGACGCAATTTATTTGCTAACAATGTATCTGCCCTGTTGCCTTTATAGTAAAACAACTGTTTAAGTCTGGTGAGATTCTCTTGAGTGCGTCGCAGCTCTAGGTGGTTAATATGCACGCGTACGGCTGTAATCTGGGAAGACAGTGCTTCCATGATGTTAGTTCTGTTAGCAGATTCAAGTAATCTAAGTCTGCAGTGGGCTTGGGCTTGGGAAAGTCCAGCTAGTTTCCTAAGGTGGGCTTGCTTGCGGATGATATAGCCTCTGGTAACTGCCTTAATGGCTCCCCAAAGAGTATCATCGGCAGTCTGACCATTATCATTGAGTTGTATGAGATCTGTAAGATCTTTTCGCAACTCCTCCCTAAAGGGAATTTCTGCAAGGATGTTGCGCGGAAGAGACCATCTGTGTTTATGAAGACAGGGGTCACTGGTTTGCAAGTCTGCAAGTACTGGATCGTGGTCAGACCATGAACAGAGGGGGATATTAGATCGGAGCACTGAGTCCAGCGTCCCCGCCGAGCAGAAAATATGGTCCAACCTAGAATAGGTTTTGTGTGCCTGGGAGAAGTGGGTGAAATCTCTATCTGTGGCGTGTAATGAACGCAAAATGTCATAGTACCCAAATTCAGACATGACTGAAAGCATGTGGAGAGGAGAGTTAATTGGGAGGAGGACTTAGTTGGGGTGAGCGTCTTGCGGTCTAGTTCAGTGTCCCAAATCATGTTATAGTCCCCTGCTATTATGACTCTGCCCTGTTTATGTTGGTCAATTAATCTCAGAATTTTCCTGAGGCAAGCAGGCTGGTGAGAATTGGGTAAGTAAACTGAGACTAGGGTATGTGTGACATGATCGAGCTTACAGACTACTATAGTGAATCTGGCTTGGGGGTCCCTTAATACCTGGATTTCCTCATATGCTAACCTCCTGTGAATCATGACAGCAGTCCCTCGAGCTTTTTTTGTAAATGAAGAGCACTCAATGGTCGTGTATGTGCGGGAATGGAATCTATTGGGAGCATCTATCGACCAGTGTGTTTCTTGTAAAAACACTACATCGGGGTTGTGGTGGTTAAGCATACGGGAGAGTAAGCTCCTCTTGTATGGAGAATTTAAGCCTCTGGAGTTATGTGTGCAGACTCGTAAGTGGGACATTCTCTACCTCCAGCCCAAGGGAATGGGTGAGCAGAAAAAGAATCTGGGGAATTTAAGTCGTATTCCTGGTGATAGGTGTGTGAGGATTGGAAGGGAGGGGGATTAATCAGCACGTGAGAAGGGAATGTACCGACAGCACAGGTGGAAATAGTCCACCTAGGTGGAACCCTGGCGTGGGTTAACCTATGGGGGGGAGCTAAAGGCGAATGTGCGGCGAGAGGAGCTGGAGAATCCAGCCCCACCCTATCAACTAGATGAATGAGTGATGAGAGGGTAAACTAAAGTGCAAGTAAAAATCAACCTGTGGGCCCAATAAGGACATAACTCAAACATAATGAACCGGGTGAACAGGGAAACCTGACAGGAAACCATAAATGTAAAGACCATTCTAAATACATAAGCATAGCATGAGAGAACAGAATGGAAATGTATATGGTCAAAAGGTTGCATATTCCAGTCTATGCAGGCCCCACTCCTTGTTACATGAATACATCAACAAAAGATAAGTGAAGTAGATATGAGAACATTCTATCATGTCATGACCATGGTATGCAAACAAAGTGAGCACAGAGGCCCGGCAAGAGACATTAGGATGTGAAGAGCCTTGTAAGTACATAGGCCTGGCATGCGACAATAGAATGTGGTCATATGCAATCAGAGGATTACAGTTATCTAAACAATACATACCCTACTCCATAACCTAAAAGTATAACAACAAAGAATAATGAGGGCAGAGGTATACATGTTTTATCTCGTCATGCCTGTAGGATGTAATTAGCACGTAGGTCTGACTAAAAACAGTAGATGTAATGAACAGACTAACTACATAAATCTGCAGTGCATGAAACCATAGAATGCGGTCCTAAATGATCAAAGTATTACATATTTCAAACAACACAGGCCCCTCTCCCTTATCAGGTTGCATAACACCGTGAGGTAAAGTTAATAGAGGTGGGTGTATTGCATCCTGTCAGGACCCTGGAGTATAGCAGAAGTAGGTGCCACTTCTCAGGAAGACAGAGACTGCGATTGGATTGCATCCAAAGGCTGCTGTGTTTTCATTCTCTTCGGTCTTTGTTCCTTGACCGACCACTCAGGGGCCGAGACTCTCAGCTTAGACTGGGTCGCGGGGGGTCCCCTGGGGTCCACTGCCATGAGGCCCCATTGACCTAGGAGAGAAGTCCCTTGAGAAAGAGAGGTCACCGTGAATGTTTTGTTGTCTTTTGTAATTATTAGTTTAGTAGGGTAACCCCATCTGTATTTAATGTTTTCTCTGCGGAGGATCTGTGTAACTGGCTGGAAGTATCTGCGGTGTTGTAGAGTGTGTGCAGATAGATCGGGCAGCAACTGTATATCCTTAAATCTCTCTGATCTCTGTGGTTTCCGGAAGGCCGCCTGCATGAGCCTGTCCTTGAATAGAAAGCTATGGAAACAGACTATGACGTCTCTTGGTTTCTCCTGAGAGACAGTTCTAGGACGCAAGGCTCTATGTGATCTTTCCATGGTATCATTTAGCCCTTCCATTGGACCCAGCAGGTCTTTGAAGAGATCTTTAAGAAATGTTTGAATCTCAGCAGGTTGGATGTCCTCAGAGATTCCTCTAAATCTTACATTGTTTCTGCGTGCCCTATCCTCCACATCAGCAAGTTTGAACTCCATCCGCCAGAGATTCCGAGTATGCCAGTAAGTTAGTATGATCGGTAGCAAGATCATCCTGTTTTCTTTCCAGGGAGTCCACCCTGTCACCAATCTCAGAAATGTCCTTGCGAAGTTCAGCATGGTTGCGCTGAATTTCCTTGGTAATGGAGACAGTTTGGTTTGCCAGCATTTTTTTAAGGGTTTCTTCCGTGATTAAGTGTTGTGATATGGCATGAGGCGTAAGATCTGGTTGCGAACCATCCCCAAGGGATTCAGAGTCACTCTGGCCCTCATGAAAATCTTCAATCAGGTCTTTAGTTGGTTGCGTGGAATGATCCTGGACCGTTTTTTTTACCGGACCTGGAGTTTTCAGATGTCTCCTTGCGTTGTGTGGCATTTTCAAATGAAAGGAGAATATCCTACACTAGGCAGTTGAACCTTGATTAGAAATTATTAAGAAGGCTTGTAGGCCTAACAGGTTAACAAAAATGAAAGGAAGAAAATACACATGCACATTAGTATTACATAACGGAGTGGGGCCAGCCGTCCACTTGTGACCTCTATCTCCCCATGATGGCGTTTATGGGCGAAATATTGCCCTACAGCACTATTTGTTTATCAGAAGACGCCCACACACGTGGAGAAAGGGGCCCAGTGGCACCTACTGTAAATTGCCTTCAGTTTATAATGAGACACCGTAATATATCCTGATAGAGGTATCCCCTCGGACTCAGGGAAGGGGGATACAACCCGAAGGAAGGGTAAAAGGAAAGTGGAGGTGACCAGCCCACGTAAGTGGGCCGGAAAGGAGGAGTCTGAAGGGGGGGGTTCAATGATAACAAAAGTGGTTAACACTCCAGTGAGCTTATCAACATGCACTACCAGAGTCAGTGACTTCCGCCAACCTATGCACAGGGCGAGAGACTAAGTTTGACCTCTCTTTTGATCAATAAACAACATAAGTGCAGCAGACAGGCAGGAGGGACTGGGGTCTAGGCAGCGCTGTGTCCCACGTCCTGTAAAAGAAGTAATGTAGGTTAGATAGTGTCACAACACTCAAATAAAATAAAACACTCCACTCTGTGCTAGGGCCCCAGAGGAACAAAAGCTGGCGCAGCAGCACAATAAATCACATTTCTAAGTCAGCATCTTCCACTGATATAGTCAGCAGTGAACAAGAGCAAGGGCTGACGTATAGAAGGGGGATCCCTTGAGAAACTTATAAGTGTCCTGAGAGGGAGTGGATGGAAAATGTTAATTGAGGTACCTGTGTCGTTTGAGTGAAGATAATACAGTGACTTTAATCTGTTATTTACTGCAATAGTAGATTTGCGTAGACCAATAAATGAATGTAGTTATGGGTGGATACCTGTGTTTGGCAAGGGTAGCAGTTCTTCCGTACTACACGTAAGCAGGGCAACAAGCTGTCAGTGGTAGCAACTTAAACGGACAGAACACAGAACTTCAATGCTGCCCCTGTATGGAGAGCCATATGTTGATAGCACCTCTGGACAGAGATCTCTCGATGTAAAGGAGGTGGGTACACAGCAGTGCGGTTCTGAAAATTAGCCAGTGGCACATATAGATCCGTATGAGGTGAATGCCAAAGGAGTACCAGTTCTCTCGGGTGAGGGGTGTAACTAGTGAGCCCACCTCCAAAAGCAGTAAAAGCCCTGTGAAATATACAGATATAATGTGTATAGGAAGTCTGCAGGGACCCTTGGAGTTAGTTAAAAGACAGTGGAATGGTATAGGCCCCAACCAGGCTGGTAGTTGTTGTCCCCCCGGGTTGGCACTAAGAGGATAGGACTGAACTCGTATCACTAGCCCACCACTACTTAATTGGAAGTCGCTTGGCATGGGAGGCTTAGGGGGTATTATGCTGTTCTTTTCCACTTGTAATTGTTACTTAGGAGGCCAGGGGAACCTCAGGGCAGAACTGATGTGAGATAGGGGGTAAGTGGGCCTGGCAGTTTGCAGAAAGTGGCCTCCTCAGATTTCACCCCTCCAAGTCCCACAGTACCACCCCTGGCAGCTAAGGTTACAATGTTAGGGCTACAGCCGACTCCTAGATTCAGTACCCCCTCTGAGTTAGGTAGTGTGGAGTTGCAGATAGTGGAGCCCCCTTTGAAGCAGCAGTGCTGCGTGGCAAAATCGTGACTCACCCGGTCAATATGGCAGTCCCGGTTGTTAACTGCTCCAGCAGGGCCTACTGTGTAGGCAGAAGCTTCCCCGGTGGTTCCTCCAGGAAGGAGGAGAGGAAATCTGTAGGGCGGCTTTGCTCAGGCACCTCTGCTGACCGGAGCTTGTTGCTTGATGTAAGGAAGCAGGGCCTAGGCGGCAAGATGGCGGCTGTTCCCGCCGCTGTCTCCCTCTGTATGGCCAACTAAAAGAGATGGGGTCTGGATCTGTTCTTCATCGGCGGCGGCCACAAAGCTCCCGCTGCAGGTGTCGCAGCCCAGTTAGCCTGATCTAACTCCTTGTGTCGGGCCAAGCGTGGTAGTCGGCTGTTTCTCTGGAGCGCATCGGTCCCGGAGTTCCCCTCCACGCACCTCTGAATGTTCTGCCGCCACTGTTCCCCTGCAAAAGGTCCCAGGTCAGTGTTGCTTGTACCGGAGCAGAGCCCCGACCCTCCAGTACAGTTTGCAAATATAGATGAGTGGATGAGCCGAGGGATGGTCGTTGGTTTGGCGCCAGTCCCTTCGTGGTGGTGCAAAAAAGCTCCGTGGAGTCTCCAAAACAAGGTGCCGGTCCTGGGTAGTAGGCAACTCTCCCAGAGCAAGTGTAAAAATGACTTTTGTAGGTAAAAATAAGCCTTTTATTTTAACTTATATTAATAAATCTGGAGGAGCTCTGTCTTAAGCCGTCCACTCTGCACAGCGGTTAGCTCCGCCCCCCCTTGTTGCGTTCTTTACTTTCCCTATAGTGCTGAAAACTCATAATCTAGCTGTCTGTCCTCAAAAATTATTCCTATTCTAATAACCATAAAAAAAATGATTACATATATATATATATGCTAGTCATTTCACACAGTGTATAGTCACCATTCATCTCCCTCTCTACTCAATCTACGCTCAGATAAATTTCTACTCGCCATGGGTGAGTGGACATTTTGAGGCCTGTTTATATGCATTAAAATATGCAGTCTTAGTGAAAATGAAACTTGCCTCATTGAGCTTGCTACTCATCATTAACCAAAAAAATCAGCAAATAAAAAGGCTGTAGTTGGGATTAATGGCAAATTGCAAACTCCATCCATAGAAAATAGTGGGCTTTGTATACTCTGTCTTTTATGGGGTAGTCCCAGTTGTTTGCTAACTTTACTGTGATATCTTCTAGCAACTGAAAAACAAAAAAAAACAAAAAAAAAAATATGGCTAAAATCCCCTTTATTCCTATTATAACAAAAAAATGTAGAAACCTCTATTCAAACCAATTCCCCCAGATTTTCAAATGGCTTTGCTAGATAATGTAAAGAAAATGCTTTGTTCAGTCTGCTTGCCAGCACTGAAGGATCTATTTAAAATAACAAAGAATACCAATGTAAATTGTATCTATATACACAAGGTAAGAAATCTCATGTTATAATTCGCTGGAGCATGCAATTTGAAGACTAGCGACTCTACACTATTATGTGGTTAACCCCCACAAAGAGGTTAAAAACACAGTAGAAGTTACATTTGGTGCCCAAGTGGAAACACTGCTGATCCAATCAGCAGCAGTAGTTACATGGCTCGCTGTGTAACTAGCTCTGCTGATTAGATCTGTGCTCTGCTGCTCCCGAGTGTTACTTTTGCCCCGTTGCTGGGGGTTAAACACATACGGCCAGATTACGAGTTTTGCGTTAGAAGCTGTGCGGTGCTAACGAGCAGTTTATGCTCACCGCTCACTTACAGACAGCGCTGGTATTACGGGTTTTTACAAACCTGGCGTTAACCACAAAAAAGTAAGCGTATAGCAAAATTTTGCTCCACATCTCACGTCAATACCAGCGCTGCTTACATTAGCAGTGAGCTGGTAAAACATGCTCGTGCACGATTTCCCCATGGGAATTAATGGGGGAGAGTCGGCTGAAAAAAACCTAACACCTGCAAAAAAGCAGCGTTTAGCTCCTAACGCAGCCCCATTGATTCCAATGGGGAAATAATAGTTATGTCTACACCTAACACCCTAACATGAACCCTGAGTCTAAACACCCCTAATCTTACACTTATTAACCCCTAATCTGTCGCCCCCGACATCACTGACACCTACATTATATTATTAACCCCTAATCTGCCGCTCTGGACACCGCCGCCACCTACATTATACTTATGAACCCCTAATCTGCTGCCCCCAACATCGCAGACACCTACATTATATTTATTAACCCCTAATCTGCCGCCCCCAATGTTGCCGCAACCTAACTACATTTATTAAACCCTAATCTGCCGCCCCCAACATCGCCACCACTATAATAAAGTTATTAACCCCTAAAACTAAGTCTAACCCTAACCCCCCCTAACTTAAATATAATTTAAATAAATCTAAATAAAATTACTACAATTAACTAAATAATTACTATTTAAAACTAAATACTTACCTGTAAAATAAACCCTAAGATAGCTACAATATAACTAATAGTTACATTGTAGCTAGCTTAGGGTTTATTTTTATTTTACAGGTAACTTTGTATTTATTTTAACTAGGTACAATAGTTATTAAATAGTTATTAACTATTTAATAACTACCTAGTTAAAATAAAGACAAATTTACCTGTAAAATAAAACCTAACCTAAGTTACAATTACACCTAACACTACACTACAATTAAATTAATTACCTAAATTAAATACAATTAATTACAATTAAATAAAATTATCTAAAGTACAAAAAAACAAACACTAAATTACAGAAAATAATAAAGAAATTACAGGATTTTTAAACTAATTACACCTAATCTAATCCCCCTAACAAAATTAAAAAAGCCCCTCAAAATAAAAAAAGCCCCACCCTACATTAATTACAAAGAGCCCTTAAAAGGGCCCTTTGCTGGGCATTGCCCCAAAGTAATCAGCTCTTTTACCTGAAAAAAAATTACAATTCCCCCCCCCCAACATTAAAACCCACCACCCACACAACCAACCCTACTCTAAAACCCACCCAATACCCCCTTAAAAAAAACTAACACTAACCCCCTGAAGATCACCTTACCGGGAGTTGTCTTCACCCAACCGGGCTGAACTCCTCAACGAAGCCTGGAGAAGTCTTCATCCAAGCCGGGGGAAGTGGTCCTCCAGACGGGCAGAAGTCTTCATCCAGACGGCATCTTCTATCTTCATCCAACCGGCGCGGAGCGGGTCCATCTTCAAGACATCCAACGCGGAGCATTGAATGAAGGTTCCTTTAAATGACGTCATCCAAGATGGCGTCCCTTCAATTCCGATTGGCTGATAGAATTCTATCAGCCAATAGGAATTAAGGTAGAAAAAATCCTATTGGCTGATGCAATCAGCCAATAGGATTGAACTGGCATTCTATTGACTGATTGGAACAGCCAATAGAATGCCAGCTCAATCCTATTGACTGATTGGAACAGCCAATAGAATGCCAGCTCAATCCTATTGGCTGATTGGATGAAGATAGAAGATGCCGTCTGGATGAAGACTTTTGCCCGTCTGCAGGACCACTTCGCCCGGCTTGGATGAAGACTTCTCCTGGCCTCGTTGAGGACTTCGGCCCGGTTGGGTGAAGACGTCTCCCGGTAAGGTGATCTTCAGGGGGTTAGTGTTTTTTAAAGGGGGGATTGGGTGAGTTTTAGAGTAGGATTGGTTGTGTGGGTGGTGGGTTTTAATGTTGGGGGGAATTGTAATTTTTTTTTCAGGTAAAAGAGCTGATTACTTTGGGGCAATGCCTCGCAAAAGTCCCTTTTAAGGGCTATTTGTAATTTAGAGTAGGGTAGGGCTTTTTTATTTTGGGGGGGCTTTTTTATTTTGTTAGGGGGATTAGATTAGGTGTAATTAGTTTAAAAATCTTGTAATTTCTTTATTATTTTCTGTAATTTAGTGTGTTTTTTTGTACTTTAGATAATTTTATTTAATTGTAATTAATTGTATTTAATTTAGGTAATTAAATTAATTGTAGTGTAGTGTTCGGTGTAATTGTAACTTAGGTTAGGTTTTATTTTACAGGTAAATTTGTCTTTATTTTAACTAGATAGTTATTAAATAGTTAATAACTATTTAATAACTATTGTACCTAGTTAAAATAAATACAAAGTTGCCTGTAAAATAAAAATAAACCCTAAGCTAGCTAACTTAGGGTTTATTTTATTGGTAAGTATTTAGTTTTAAATAGGAATTATTTAGTTAATTGTAGTAATTTTATTTAGATTTATTTAAATTATATTTAAGTTAGGTGGGGTTAGGGTTAGACTTAGGTTTAGGGGTTAATAACTTTATTATAGTGGCGGCGACATTGGGGGCGGCAGATTAGGGGTTAATAAATGTAGGTAGGTGTCGGCAATGTTAGGGCCAGCAGATTAGGGGTTAATAATATTTAACGAGTGTTTGCGATGGGAGTGCGGCGGTGTAGGGGTTAATATATTTATTATAGTGGAGGCGATGTCTGGTTCGGCAGATTAGGGGTTAAAAAATTTATTTTAGTGTTTGCGATGTTGGATGGCCTCGGTTTAGGGGTTAACAGGTAGTTTATGGGTGTTAAGTCTACTTTTTAGCACTTTAGTTAAGAGATTTATGCTACGGCGTTGTAGTGTAAAACTCTTAAAGTAAAGTTGCTTGCATATGAAAACACATATTGTTTGTTCATTATAATTGCAATGCAGTCGCTAACTTTTTTTAATTGTGCAAAGTATTTTTTTTTTCAGAAATATAAGTTTTATTTTCCCTACCGTTTCTTATGAAACTCCTCCCAGCTGCTTTTCTGTGTCTCATCTTAGAGTACTGACACACCCGCTCTCTACGTCGGCAGTTTGCGCATGCACGATCAAATTTTCAACTGCGCATGCGCAACTTTCGGCAGAAACATAGTCTCGCAAACGAGCATAGTGTATAGTGGAGAAGATTTCAGTCGGACGCAAGCGCTCTGCCCTCGTCTGACGTAGTATTTGCTGTGTTCACCACCCCGGGGGGAAAACGCTGATTAGAGGACACTGTATTAGTCGAGTGTCAATCAATTAATGAGAAATGTCGGGCGGACGATAAATTCTTGTCAGATGCAACTTATAAAGTAAGAATAGCGGTTTTACAATAAGATATAGCAAAATTGATGAATGAAACTTTGGCTAATTTTATATGTACTTTAACAGTTAGTTAACGAGTGCACTCAACTTTACCTTGCCTTTAACTACTGACTTTTAAATGTGGTACCGGCGCTATGCAAGTCCCATTGAAAATATAGGATACGCAATTGACGTAAGTGGACTTTGTGGTATTTCCGAGTCTGGCCAAAAAAGTGAGCGGTACACCTGTACCTGCAAGACTCGTAATACCAGCGGGCGTTAAAAAGCAGCGTTGGGACCGGCCAACGCTGCTTTTTAAGCCTAACGCAAGACTCGTAATCTAGCCGATAGATTTGCAGGGTAGATGACAATTAAACTACATGCTATAACAAAAGAGGGCAAGTAATTTTTTTCACTAAAATGGCTATAAGAAAAATAAATTGTTGTGTATTTCCCTAATTTTTTATTTTTTGTTATAACTTTTATTTATAACCAACATTGAGTACAAATTATGTTATCTTTTTACAGAGCACCACGCAGAGTGTTTAAATAACTCATAGAGTATTATACAGAGACATATTTATCACAATACACAGTTACTCTGTTATATACTGTATATCTTTACCTATTCACTGTATCATGGAGATCAATAAATAACAAAATATATAACTAATCTGCATCTGTCAAGAATACACTGTTGGGGTATTTCTATGTTAAATAAAACAAAACAAGAAAAAAAGGAGAGGGAGTTCTCTCTATCTCATCTCCCGACTCACCACTACTAACCTATATTATATCTTCTATAAATTCCCATTAATATCTCCTCTTCCTCTCATTCCGCTCCTTAGATGCACTCCTCATCCCCTCACTATTGTCCCCTTCATTATTGTAATTATATGATGTCTCTAGCATAAGAGATCCATTGATGCGGAAACCAACCCCAGAGAACTAAATCCATAAAGCTATTAGAGCTTAAAAATGGGGTAAGTATTTGTTTTTGTGATGGGAGGGAATATGTTTTAATTACAGGTAGCCATTTATTAAAATAGCTTTTTATCTTCTTTTCAGAGAACGCATTAGCATTATATGTCTCAAAAGTAATTTGATATTGAATCTCCTTGAGCAAAACTGCAAAACTTGGAGTGGAATGAGCCTTCCAATTGTTAAGGATCAAATCCCGTTTAATTTGATAATAGTTGAAAATCTTGATGGATTATCGTCTTCATTTAATAAAAAAAAAACATTCTTAGTAGAGATTTTAATATTATCTTTATAAACCAGAAGAAACTTTTTGCCGAAATTGAGTCATTTTTGGGCAGGTCCAAAACATATGAATCCTATCTGCTTTACTGAAGCAGGTGAGGGGAAGGAGAGGAGAAAACGTATTCAGTTTATTAGGAGTAATATAAGCATTATTTATACGTTTCATATGGGATTCCTTGTGGCTCTTTGGCACTTCACATTGATCCAGGTAACCAAAGCTTTGTTCAAAAATTAGAAATCTCTAAAGAGGATATTTGAGGAACCCAGTAGTTTAATAATTTACTTAAATAAATTTGGCCTTGTTTAGCAAGTAATATATCATAGATTCATTAAATTGAGTGATCACCAGAAGCAAATTTATTAATACATATTTTAACATCGGACTGAATATCAAAACTGTCCCAGACCAGTATAGAGAATTAAGATAAAGGGGCCTATCTATCAAGCTCTGAATGGAGCTTCATGGCCGGTGTTTCTGGCGAGTCTTCAGACTCGCCAGAAACAGCAGTTATGAAGCAGCGGTCTAAAGACCGCTGCTCCATAACCCTGTCCGCCTGCTCTGAGCAGGCGGACAGGAATCGCCGCAATTCAACCCGATCGAATACGATCGGGTTGATTGACACCTCCCTGCTGGCGGCTGATTGGCCGTGAGTCAGCAGGGGGCGGCGTTGCACCAGCAGCTTATTGCTCTCCGCATTCAGCGAGGTCTTGCGGACCTGATCCGCACTGTTGGATCAGGCCCGCAAGACCTGTTAAAAATAGAGGCCAAAGTCTGAGTTGAAAATAAGCAAATAGGTTAGATCTGGGGAGGTTACATTTTTGAGAAAATGAATTAAAAGATAAAATTTGGCTATTATCTGACAATAATTGATGTAAAAGGTTAAGACCTTTATCCGCCCATGAATGAAAAACTGCCTGGGAAGTTCCGGGCATAAACTCAGGATTCCCCTGTATAGGAAGAAATTTAGAGAATTTATAGTTTGCCCCCAGGCAGGCACAGAACCTCTGCCAAGCCAGAATTATATTTTTCATAGAAATTAAATGATCTACAATTGAAGGCAGTTTATTAGCAGGGCAATGTAATATAGCCTTTAAAGAAAAGGGATAAATAATAAATTCTTCTATTTCACTTGTGGCAAAAAAAGCTAAATTCACATAACCAGTCAAAGGCAACTTTAACAAGAGTAACAATATTATATGTCTGGAAAAGCAAACCTGGCCTCAATCTAAGTAAAGAAATATGCAATCTTTTGTCTTTCCAAATAAATTTAGAACAATAAGCATGGAAACTACGAATATCAGCCCTAGCGCTAAACAAATCTACTACATCCTAGGTGCTAAAATATTAGGCTGGTTTCTCCACATTGAAAAGCCACTCTGTGTTTCCTTGGTCCTTGCAATAGAGAATTTCATGTCAATGCTTAAAGTGAAGAAACCCATTTTATCTTGTGATTCACACAGAGCAAACCATGTTTAAAAAAGTTTCCTTCCATTATCAAATTTGCTTCCCTCCTATGATATTCTGTGTTGAAGAGATACCTGGGTAGGCATCTATAGCACTACATGACAGGAAATACTGCTGCCACCTATTGATCTTGCAAATAGATAACATTCTTGCAAAACTGCTGCCGTATAGTGCTCCACAAATGGTCCGGGCTCCTAAGCTTTACATCCCATTCAGTCTGAGTCTGGAAAGAAAGGTGGCCCTGGTTTAAGCAGAGAAGCAATGTAGAAGGAGGATAAGAAGCATAAATACAGAGTAGTAAGACTTGGTAATGAAAGAGAAACAGGAATCTCCACTTGTTAACAGAGCCCTGGCCGTTGCTAATAGGAGGCTTAGTGTGGCGGCTCCCTGGGCCTGTGTTCTGTAATGTTCTCCGACGGCGTTACGTTTTCCTACCTACGGCCACGCCTACAATTAACTTGCAAAGACAGTTGTGCACGCATGCGCTCACTGCCGCAGTCGTAACATATTACATACAGAACATGCCTACAATAAACTTACAAATTACACTAAAGAGCACGCATGCGCTCACTGCCGCAGTCGTAACATATTACATACAGAACATGCCTACAATAAACTTACAAATTACACTAAAGAGCACGCATGCGCTCACTGCCGCAGTCGTAACATATTACATACAGAACATGCCTACAATAAACTTACAAATTACACTAAAGAGCACGCATGCGCTCACTGCCGCAGTCGTAACATATTACATACAGAACATGCCTACAATAAACTTACAAATTACACTAAAGAGCACGCATGCGCTCACTGCCGCAGTCGTAACATATTACATACAGAACATGCCTACAATAAACTTACAAATTACACTAAAGAGCACGCATGCGCTCACTGCCGCAGTCGGAAAATATTACAGAACCGGTACGTCCACAATTTTGGCACTAGCTGGGGACATCTAAATAGCAGTGCCAAAAAAAGGCTTACTACTCAATATTATTGTACGGATTTGTTTGATCATTAAAACAGACAATAATATAAATAGTTACAAACATTCCCTTTCATGATAGAGAATGTTTGTAACAATTTATATTATGTCTGTTTTAATGCAAAACGTTCACTCATTTAATCATCAAACAAATCCGTACAATAATACTAAGTAGTAAGCCTTTTTTTGGCACTGGTATTTAGATGTCCCCAGCTAGTGCCAAAATTGTGGACGTACCGGTTCTGTAATATTTGCCGACTGCGGCAGTGAGCGCATGCGTGCTCTTTAGTGTAATTTGTAAGTTTATTGTAGGCGTGTTCTGTATGTAATATTTTCCGATTGCGGCAGTGAGCGCATGTATGCACAACTGTATTTGCAAGTTAATTGTAGGCGTGGCCGTAGGTAGGAAAACGTAACACGGTTGGAAAAGATTACAGAACACCTGTACTAAAGGACTTTTTCCTTTTGTGCAGGCCCTGGGAGTCACCGTGCTAAGCCTCCTATTAGTTCAGCTGGGATTCTGTGAAGAAGAGGAGAGGGTTAAGCGTTGCTCTCCATCCAGCACATTAAAAGTAAATATTTAACCCCTTAAAGGTAATTTAAAGAAAACAAATGAATACTGATGAATTTCATCAGTATTTTCTCGTTTTCTTTCATCCATCTATCTATCTATCTATCTATCTATCTATCTATCTATCTATCTATCTATTGGGTTCTTGTAAAGCGCGGCTATTCACCCGTAAGGGTTTTAAGGCGCTGAGGGTTGCAGTTCAGTCGAAGAGCCAGGTCTTGAGGTCCTTTCTGAACTTAGTTAGGGCGGTAGCTTGTCTGAGGTGCAGCGGGAGGGTGTTCCAACTTAGTCTTGGCTGCCAGGTGAGAGAAGGATCTGCCTCCCGCTGTGGTTTTCTGGATGCGCCTGTGTTTTGATATTCATTATGTTAAAACAAAACTAATATCTGTTTTTCTCTAGTACTGCAGCTTTTCTGACACATCACTGTTCTTTATTAATATATTATGCAATTGCTTACTCATCACAAAGCGTTTTCTTGATATCTCCTTGGTAATGGATATAAAAAGTGCTTTACTTGTTTTCTGACTAAACTGGAACGAAACTTACACCTGACTATGAACTACTCTCAATTTTCTTGTTATGGCAAAAAACCAAACAATGATGTATTCAAAAGAAATATTATTATAATTTATAATATGAGGAATATGAACATGTGATTTTTAAAAAAGACAGTTGTTTAAATAAAGAAGAAATAAGTGTAAGGTTAAGCTTCTCTGACGTACCTAGGTTTCCGTTATCTAATCTCCTCTGCTGGGGATATAGGGGCAAATCAAAATGTTTGCCCACTAGCGGACATGAAGTATTTCTATCTTCTATGAAAAATTATTGAAAAATTAAATATAGACTATTAAAAAAAAATTGTAAAAACTATTTAAAATTATTATTGTAAATAATATATATATATTTTAAAATATGTGTAACAATTTAAAATAATTTTTAATATTTAATATTTCAATAACGCACACTGTGAACCCCAATGCACGTTATACATTTTTTACATTCCTATGTTCTTCACATACAGCTAGATTACGAGTTTTGAGCTATATAGGGAAATTAATGAACGCAACAAAAGTGGCGTTATTTAATCCCCTATAGCACTTGTGCGTGCGATATGGCTGCGTTGAGCTCCATACTGCACAAAATCCAAGCGCTGTTTTGACGTGCTCGTGCACACTTTCCCCACAGACATCAATGGGGAGAGCGGGTCAGAAACAAAAAAACAACACCTGAGATTGCAGAAAGAAAAGCTCCGTAGCGCAGCCCCATTGATGTCTATTGGGAAAAAGAAACTAACGTGTAAACCTAACACCCTAACATAAACCCTGAGTCTAAACACCCCTAATCTGCTGCCCCCGACATCACCAAAGCCTGCCTAAGTTATTAACCCCTAATCTGCCGCTCCCGATATCGCTGCCACCTAAATAAATCTATTAACCCCTAATCTGCCGCTCACGATATCGCCGCCACTATACAAAAGTTATTAACCCCTATTCTGCCGCTCCCCAACATCGCCGCCACTAAATAAACCTCTGGCCTCCCACATCACTACCACTGAATAAACCTATTAACCCCTAACCCTAACGTAACCCTAACCCTAATGTAACCCTAACCCTAACACCCCCTAACTTTAACATAATTAAAATAGAGCTTAATTAAACTTACAATTTTTAACTCAATAAACGTTATAAACCTATTAACCCCTTAACCGCCAGCCCCCCACATTGTAACAACCTAAATTAAACTATTAACCCTAACCTTACCCCTAATCCTAACACCTGCTAACTTTAACATAATTAAAATAGATCTAAATTAAATTTACAATTATTAACTAAATAATACCTATTTAAAACTAAATACAAACTTACCTGTGAAATACAGCCTAAGCTACCTTGCACTAAAACCTAAAATTACAAAAAATAAAAAAAACTACCATTACAAAAAATTAAAAAACTACCATTACAAAAAAAAACAACAAAATTATCCAAAATAATAAAAATTATTCCTATTCTAATAACCTTTAAAAAAAAAAAAAAGCCTACTCTAAAATAAACTACCAAGGGCCCAAAAAAGGGCCTTTTGTAGGGCATTGCCCTAAAGATAATAGGGTTCTAATCAGCCATTAGAATGAGAGCTGCTTAAATCCTATTGGCTGATTTGAACAGTCAATAGGATTTTTGCAGCTATAATTCTTATTGGCTGATTCAAATTTTTCATCCAATAGGAATGCAAGGGACGCCATTTTGAAACTGGTCCCTTGCATTGAAGACTCAGTGTACGGTGGATGCTCCGCGCCGGATGTCTTTAGGATGGACCCGTTCCGCGCCACCTGGATCAAGATAGAAGATGAAGACTTCTCGCTGCTTGATATCTCCTTGGTACTGGAAGCTGTTCAGATATAAAAAGTGCTTTACTTGTTTTCTGACTAAACTGGAACGAAACTTACACCTGACTATGACCTACTCTCAATTTTCTTGTTATGGCAAAAAAACAAACAATGATGTATTCAAAAGAAATATTATTATAATTTATAATATGAGGAATATGAACATGTGATTTTTAAAAAAAGACAGTTGTTTAAATAAAGAAGAAATAAGTGTAAGGTTAAGCTTCTCTGACGTTATCTAATCTCCTCTGCTGGGGATATAGGGGCAAATAAAAATGTTTGCCCACTAGCGCACATGAAGAATTTCTATCTTCTATGCACGTTATTGAAAAATTAAATATAGACTATTAAAAAAAATTTGTAAAAAGTATATATTTTTTTTTAAAGTATGTGTAACAATTTAAAATAATTTTTGTATTTTTAATATTTAATATTTCATAACGCACATTGTTAACCCCAATGCACGTTATACATTTTTTACATTAATATGTTCTGCACATACCGCTAGATTACGAGTTTTGAACGCTATAGGGAAATTAACAAACGCAACAAAAGTGGCCCCTATAGCGCTGCCATCAAGGCCGGACTGGGAAATCAGACTAGCCCTGGAAATTTTTATAGACCAGCCCAACCCCGCCCCCTCCAACCTAGCAACGCCCTCTCCAACATAGCCACGCCCCCTCCAAGCCAGCCAACTATGCTCTAGCTGGTTTTCCCTTCAACTCATATATATATATATTTATATATATATATATATATATATAAAATAAAAAATACAAATATTGTGAGTTAAGCAGGCAGTTTATACACAAATGAAATACTTTCAGACATACTTACACATACTTGCAGACACACTACATACACATACATGCAGACACACAAAATACACATGCATACATGCAGACACACTATATACACTTACAGACGCACACCACAACATACACATACATGCAGACACAAAACCTACACATACAAACCGACACACACCACATACACATACATGCTGGCACAAAACATACAGGCCTAGATTTAGAGTTGGGCGGTAGCCGTCAAAACCAGCGTTAGAGGCTCCTAACGCTGGTTTTTACCGCCCTCTGGTATTTGGAGTCAGTCATTAAAGGGTCTAACGCTCACTTTCCAGCCGTGACTTTCCATACCGCAGATCCCCTTATGTCAATTGCGTATCCTATCTTTTCAATGGGATCTTTCTAACTCCGGTATTTAGAGTCGTGGCTGAAGTGAGCGTTAGAAATCTAACGACAAAACTCCAGCCGCAGAAAAAAGTCAGTAGTTAAGGGCTTTCTGGGCTAACGCCGGTTTATAAAGCTCTTAACTACTGTGCTCTAAAGTACACTAACACCCATAAACTACCTATGTACCCCTAAACCGAGGTCCCCCCACATCGCCGCCACTCGATTAAATTTTTTAACCCCTAATCTGCTGACCGCCACCTACGTTATCCTTATGTACCCCTAATCTGCTGCCCCTAGCACCGCCGACCCCTATATTATATTTATTAACCCCTAACCTGCCCCCCACAATGTCGCCGCCAGCTACCTACAATAATTAACCCCTAATCTGCCGACCGCAAAGCGCCGCTGCTTACGTTATCCTTATGTACCCCTAATCTGCTGCCCCTAACACCGCCGACCCTATATTATATTTATTAGCCCCTAATCTGCCCCCCTCAAAGTCGCCTCCACCTGCCTACACTTATTAACCCCTAATCTGCCGACCGCAAAGCGCCGCTACTTACGTTATCCTTATGTACCCCTAATCTGCTGCCCCTAACACCGCCGACCCCTATATTATATTTATTAGCCCCTAATCTGCCCCCCTCAACGTCGCCTCCACCTGCCTACACTTATTAACCCCTAATCTGCCGAGCGGATCTCACCGCTACTATAATAAAGTTATTAACCCGTAATCCGCCTCACTAACCCTATAATAAATAGTATTAACCCCTAATCTGCCCTCCCTAAAATCGCTGACACCTAACTTCAAACATTAACCCCTAATCTGCCGACTGGAGCTCACCGCTATTCTAATAAATGTATTAACCCCTAAAGCTAAGTCTAACCCTAACACTAACACCCCCCTAAGTTAAATATAATTTAAATCTAACGAAATTAATTAACTCTTATTAAATAAATTATTCCTATTTAAAGCTAAATACTTACCTGTAAAATAAATCCTAATATAGCTACAATATAAATTATATTTATATTATTGCTATTTTAGGATTTATATTTATTTTACAGGCAACTTTGTATTTATTTTAACCAGGTACAATAGCTATTAAATAGTTAAGAACTATTTAATAGCTAAAATAGTTAAAATAATTACAAAATTACCTGTAAAATTAATCCTAACCTAAGTTACAATTAAACCTAACACTACACTATCAATAAATTAATTAAATAAAATACCTACAATTACCTACAATTAAACCTAACACTACACTATCAATACATTAATTAAATACAATATCTACAAATAAATACAATAAAATAAACTAACTAAAGTACAAAAAATAAAAAAGAACTAAGTTACAAAAAATAAAAAAATATTTACAAACATCAGAAAAATATTACAACAATTTTAAACTAATTACACCTACTCTAAGCCCCCTAATAAAATAACAAAGACCCCCAAAATAAAAAAATGCCCTACCCTATTCTAAATTACTAAAGTTCAAAGCTCTTTTACCTTACCAGCCCTGAACAGGGCCCTTTGCGGGGCATGCCCCAAAGAAGCTCTTTTGCCTGTAAAAAAACACATACAATACCCCCCCCAACATTACAACCCACCACCCACATACCCCTAATCTAACCCAAACCCCCCTTAAATAAACCTAACACTAAGCCCCTGAAGATCTTCCTACCTTATCTTCACCATACCTGGTTCACATCCCGGAAGAAAGAAGATTGAAGATGCCGTTGATAGAAGACTTGGACCTCTTCAGCTCCCGCTTGGATGAAGACTTCAGCCGGATCATGGACATCTTCAGCCCCCCGCTTGGGCTTGGATCAAGACATCGGAGGAGCTCTTCTGGATCGATCGGTGAACCTGGTATGGTGAAGATAAGGTAGGAATATCTTCAGGGGCTTAGTGTTAGGTTTATTTAAGGGGGGTTTGGGTTAGATTAGGGGTATGTGGGTGGTGGGTTGTAATGTTGGGGGGGTATTGTATGTGTTTTTTTTACAGGCAAAAGAGCTGAATTCTTTGGGGCATGCCCCGCAAAGGGCCCTGTTCAGGGCTGGTAAGGTAAAAGAGCTTTGAACTTTAGTAATTTAGAATAGGGTAGGGCATTTTTTTATTTTGGGGGTCTTTGTTATTTTATTAGGGGGCTTAGAGTAGGTGTAATTAGTTTAAAATTGTTGTAATATTTTTCTGATGTTTGTAAATATTTTTTTATTTTTTGTAACTTAGTTCTTTTTTATTTTTTGTACTTTAGTTAGTTTATTTCATTGTATTTATTTGTAGATATTGTATTTAATTAATTTATTGATAGTGTAGTGTTAGGTTTAATTGTAGGTAATTGTTGGTATTTTATTTAATTAATTTATTGATAGTGTAGTGTTAGGTTTAATTGTAACTTAGGTTAGGATTTATTTTACAGGTAATTTTGTAATTATTTTAACTATTTTAGCTATTAAATAGTTCTTAACTATTTAATAGCTATTGTACCTGGTTAAAATAAATACAAAGTTACCTGTAAAATAAATATAAATCCTAAAATAGCTATAATATAAATATTATTTATATTGTAGCTATATTAGGATTTATTTTACAGGTAAGTATTTAGCTTTAAATAGGAATCATTTATTTAATAAGAGTTAATTAATTTCTTTAGATTTAAATTATATTTAACTTAGGGGGGTGTTAGTGTTAGGCTTAGCTTTAGGGGTTAATACATTTCTTAGAATAGCAGTGAGCTCCAGTCTGCAGATTAGGGGTTAATGTTTGAAGTTAGGTGTCGGCGATGTTAGGGAGGGCAGATTAGGGGTTAATACTATTTATTATAGGGTTAGTGAGGCGGATTAGGGGTTAATAACTTTATTATAATAGCGGTGCGGTCCGCTCGGCAGATTAGGGGTTAATAATTGTAGGCAGGTGGAGGCGACGTTGTGGGGGGCAGATTATGGGTTAATAAATATAATATAGGGGTCGGCGGTGTTAGGGGCAGCAGATTAGGGGTACATAGGGATAATGTAAGTAGCGGCAGTTTACGGAGCGGCAGATTAGGAGTTAATAATAATATGCAGGGGTCAGCAATAGCGGGGGCGGCAGAATAGGGGTTAATAAGTGTAAGGTTAGGGGTGTTTAGACTCGGGGTACATGTTGGAGTGTTAGGTGCAGACTTAGGAAGTGTTTCCCGATGGAAAACAATGGGGCTGCGTTAGGAGCTGAACGCGGCTTTTTTGCAGGTGTTTGTTTTTTTTTCAGCTCAAACAGCCCCATTGTTTCCTATGGGGGAATCGTGCAAGAGCACGTTTTTAAAGCTGGCCGCGTCCGTAAGCACCGCTGGTATCGAGAGTTGAAGTTGCGTTAAATATGCTCTATGCTCCTTTTTTGGAGCCTAACGCAGCCATTCTGTGAACTCTCAATACCAGCGGTATTTAAAAGGTGCGGCCAGAAAAAAGCCAGCCTTAGCTACGCACCCCTTTGGCCGCAGAACTCTAAATCTAGGCGACACAAACCACAGAGTATTGGATTTTTTAATATGCTAATTAACATAGATGCATAGTCTAAAAATAATATCACTTTTAAAAGAAAATATGTATAATATTTAAAACATATTTGCTGTATCATATTTAATAATATTTTAGTGCTCTAAACTATTTGCTTAGCCAGACAGTAGCTGGCTACAATATTGATTGAAGTAATAGATTGGGGTTACATACATCTTATTATCTCTGCAACATCTATCCATTTAGAAAATCCAGCAAACAATTCAGAGAACCTTTCTGGGGTTAGATAATAGCAACTACACTTTCTTTAAGAGGTTATAATTAAAATGTAATACAAAAAGGGTGCCAGCCTTGTCAGATGTTACTAGGCAGATAGGCGGTTGCAATGCATCCTTACACTTACTATTTGAGACTACAAGCAAAGAGGGCCATGCAGTTACGATCTGACCTAAATGCATCATTAGGTGGCTAATTAAAATGCCTAGAAAAGCAAAACATTGACCTCTTTTGACAATGTCAACTTTTGACTTGATGTCACATGTATGGGTCACTCACAGAGTCCCCCCCTTGCTTTGATGCTACAGCAGCAGCAGCCACCGCACTCAGACATCCCAGCTTCAGATTTCCCTGCACACTGACTGACAGACACTGAAAGTGCGTGTGTTTTTCTTTGACAGTAGTTAGTAACACTTACTTTCCTTCTGATGACCAGCATGACAGCATCCCAACTTTCTCGCTCTAGACTGACGACAGCCACCCGCAGACACAATCTTACTTGACCAGGAGTCAGAGCTGCACTGAAATAGCACCAAAAACTTGTGACTCAGTCAGACTAGCGCTACATGACAGGATGACAGGATCTGACTTACTTGACATGCGCTACACACGCAAATTGCCAAAGAAGTTCAACTATAGTATTCACAGGGCTACTGCAGGTTCACAGTGTGTTTGATAATGGTGGGCGGAGCAAAGGGGTACTAATGGCAGCCTAACAGCCGCACTAATCAGGGCACAAAAAAATCAATCAGCCACCCGCATCAAAAATGTGCTGCTCTCAGACAGTCTCTGCAGCAACTGAACCAGCCCAGCTGAGCTGCCGGCCAGCGGCCTTCCGGGATTTTTCCCGGTATCCCGGCTGCCCAATCCGGCCCTGGCTGCCATTACAAGTTTTAAAAAAACAGTCTTGTGCGTGCGATATGGTTGTGTTGAGCTCCATACCGCACACAATCCAAGCGCTGTTTTGACGTGCTTGTACATGCTTTCCACATAGATATCAATGGTGTGAGCGGGTCAGAAAAAAAAACAACACCTGCGATCGCGGAAAGAAGAGTATAAACCCTAACATAAACCCCGGTCTAAACAACCCTAATCTACTGCCCCCAACATAAACAAAGCCTGCCTAACTTATTAATCCCTAATCAGCCGCTCCCGATATCGCTGCCACCTAAATAAATCTATTAACCCCTAATCTGCCGCTCCCGATATCGCCGCCACTATACTAAAGTTATTAACCCCATTCCGCCGCACCCCAACATCGTACACACCATAATAAATCTATTAACCCCTATTCCGCCGCTCCCCAACATCGCCACCACTAAATAAACCTCTGGCCTCCCACATCACTACCACTGAATAAACCTATTAACCACTAAACCGCCAGCCCCCCACATCGCAACAACCTAAATTAAACTATTAACTCCTAACCCTAACGTAACACTAACCCTAACGTAACCCTAACCCTAACACCCCCTAACTTTAACATAATTAAAATAGAGCTAAATTAAAAATACAATTATTAACTAAATAAACCTATTAACCCCTTACCGCCAGCCCCCCACATCGCAACAACCTAAATGAAACTATTAACCCCTACACCTACCCCTAAACCTAACCCTACCCCTAAACTTAACCCTAACCCTACCCCTAATCTTAACACCCCCTAACTTTAACATAATTAAAATAGATCTAAATTAAACTTACAATTATTAACTAAATAATACCTATTTAAAACTAAATACAAACTAGGTAGACTAGTTAGTAAATAGTTATTAACTATTTAATAACTACCTAGTTAAAATAAATACAAACTTACCTGTGAAATAAAACCTAAGCTACCTTACACTAAAACCTAAAATTACAAAAAATAAAAAAAATACCATTAAAAAAAAAAACTACCATTACAAAAACCACGAAATTATCCAAAATAAGAAAAATTATTCCTATTCTAATACCCTTTTTAAAAAAAATAAATAAAAAAAATAATAAAAAAGCCTAATCTAAAATAAATTACCAAGGGCCCTTAAAAGGGCCTTTTGTAGGACATTGCCCTAAGTTAATCAGCTCTTTTGCAACAAAAATAAACAAACACCCCCTAACAGTATACAAAGCCCACCCCCCAAACTACCAAGGGCCTTTAAAAGGGCCTTTTGTAGGGTATTGCCCTAAGTTAAACTGCTCTTTTTGCTACAAAAATAAACAAACACCCCTAACATAATACAAACCCCCACCCCCCCCAAACTACCAATGGCCTTAAAAGGGCCTTTTGGGGAGCCCTTTTAAGGGCCTTTTGTAGGGCTTTGCCCTAAATATAAAAGGGTTCTAATCAGCCAATAGAATGAGAGCTGCTTAAATCCTATTGGCTGATTTGAACAGCCAATAAGATTTTTGCAGCTCTAATTCCTATTGGCTGATTCAAATTTTTCAGCCAATAGGAATGCAAGGGACGCCATCTTGAAACGGCTCCCTTGCATTGAAGATTCAGTGTACGGCGGCGACCGTATGAAGATGGACCCATTCCGTGCCACCGGAATCAAGATAGAAGATGCCGCCTGGTTGAAGACTTCTCGCTGCTTGGATGAGGACTTCTCTGCCGGGATGAAGATCGTTCAAGCGGGACTTCTAAAACTGTAAGTGGATCTTCGGGGGTTAGTGATAGGTTTTTTTTAAGTTTTTTTTTGGTAGTTTATTGTAGGCTAGGTTTTTTTTTTATTTTGGGTGGGCTTTTTTATTTTGATAGGGCTATTAGAGTAGGTGTAATTCTTTTTTATTTTTGATAATTTTGTTTTTTATTTTCAGTAATTTAGTGTTTGTTATTTTTTGTAATTTAGTATTTTTTTTATTTTTTTTGTAATTAGATAATTTTTAGAGTAGTGTTAGGATTTTTTTAATGTATAGTTTAGTTTTAGTTAATTGCTAGTTAGTTTAATTTTAGTTTAATAATTATATACTTTTTTAATTTGACAGGTAAGTTTTAATTTAATTTAAACTAGGGAAATTGTAATTTTAATCTAAAGTTAGGGGGTTGTTAGGTTTAGGGGATACTAGTTTAAATTAGTTTATTGCTATGTTGGGGGGCTTTTGGTTTAGGGGTTAATAGTTTAGTTTAGTATATTTCTTTGTGGGGGGCTTGCGTTTAGGGGTTAATAGGTTTATTATAGTGGCGGCGGTGTAGGGCTTAATAACTTTAGTAAAGTGGGGGCAATGTGGGCGGATGGCAGATTAGGGGTTAATAATATTTAAATAGTGTTTGCGATGCAGGAGGATGGCGGTTAAGGGGTTAATAACTTTAATATAGTGGTGACGATGTTGGGGAGTGGCGGAATAACAAATTTTATTAGTGGCAGCGATTTCAGGAGCGGCAGATTAGGGGTTAATAAATGTATTATAGTATTTGCGATGCGGGAGGGCCTCAGTTTAGGGGTTAATAGGTAATTTATGGGTGTTGAGTTTTATGTTACAGCTTTGCAGCGTAAAACTCATAACTACTGACTTTAGATGGCAATACGGATCTTGTCGTTTTAGGGTGCAACGCAAGCTTTTTAGTCTCACCGCAAAATTCGTATAAACCAGCGCTATGGGAATCCCATTAAAAAATGTAATTTTTAAGAGTGCGGTACTGATGTTGCGTTACAGGCTAAAAAGCTTGCGGTACAGCTATACCGACAAGACCTGTAATGGCTGCGGTGCTGTTTTAACACTGAAAATACCATATTTTTAGCGTTAAAAGACGAAAACACAAACTTGTAATTTAGCTGATAGAAAATGTACTATTAATTATTAAATATATATTTCTGTGTGTGTATGTGTATATATATATATAGATAAGGTTATAAATTAAGCCGGCAGAAACTTTCATCTGTTTAAAAGGTTCAAGTTTATTCGACAAATATTAAAAGGAAAAAAGTTGTAACATTCAGCTTAGGCAGCAGTTCAGTCTGACATGTTTCGGCCTTAGCCTTAATCATAGACTGAACTGCTGCCTAAGCTGAATGTTACAACTTTTTTCCTTTTAATATTTGTCGAATAAACTTGAACCTTTTAAACAGATGAAAGTTTCTGCCGGCTTAATTTACAACCTTTTTCTAAAGAACTTTTCCCTACTAAGCTGAGCACTTTCGGGTCCGGATAGAAACCTATGATGCACAGCTCTACATTGTCACTGGTGGTGAATTGGTCACGTGGTAGAGCAAGGGGCAGGATCTACAGAATACGCTGAATGCACCTGACAGCGTGGGACTCCGGGAGACTGTAGAAAAAGACAGGCAAGCTTCTCCCCATAGAGGCTAAGGAGGTAACCTTGCGGTCCGCGGAGCACCTCTCATCTCTAACTGTGCTGCAGAAGCGGTCGATGGGATTAAGAGTTGTAGGATACACAGAGTTTCCGGATGTAAGTTTTTACTCTCACCCTGGGGAGAGCATAGCAGTAATCCCATGCAAATACTCAGGTTCTAACCTTTGAAAGCCCCTAACTCCCATTAGTAAATTTGACCACTTGAAAACAGAGCACAGGCTCACTGGGGATTTTCCACTTTTTGCTGACATTGAATATACGGTATATATATATATATATATATATATATATATATATATATATATATATATATAGTATCTCACAAAAGTGAGTACACCCCTCACATGTTTATAAATATTTTATTATATCTTTTCATGTGACAACACTGAAGAAATTACACTTCACTACAATGTAAAGTAGTGAGTGTACGACCTGTATAAAAGTGTAAATTTGCTGTCCCTCAAAATAACTCAACACACAGCCATTAATGTCTAAACCATTGGCAACAAAAGTGAGTACACCCCTAAGTGGAAATGTCCAAATTGGGTCCAAAGTCTCAATATTTTGTGTGGCCTCCATTATTTTCCAGCACTGCCTTAACCCTCTTGGGCATGGAGTTTACCAGAGCTTCACATGTTGCCACTGGAGTCCCCTTCCACTCCTCCATGACGACATCATGAAGCTGGTGGATGTTAGAGACCTTGCGCTCCCCCACCTTCCGTTTGAGGATGCCCCACAGATGCTCAATAGGGTTTAGGTCTGGAGACATGCTTGGCCAGTCCATCACCTTTACCCTCAGCTTCTTTAGCAAGGCAGTGGTCATCTTAGAGGTGTGTTTGGGGTTGTTATCATGTTGGAATACTGCCCTGCGGCTCAGTCTCCGAATGGAGGGGATAATGTTCTGCTTCAGAATGTCACTGTACATGTTGGCATTCATGGTTTCCTCAATGAACTGTAGCTCCCCAGTGCCAGCAGCACACATGCAGGCCCAGACCATGACACTCCCACCACCATGCTTGACTGTAGGCAAGACACACTTGTCTTTGTATTCCTCACCTGGTTGCCACCACACACGCTTGACACCATCTGAACCAAATAAGTTTATCTTGGACTCATCGGATCACAGGACATAGTTCCAGTAATTCATGTCCTTAGTCTTAGTTCCATTTGATGTAGTGTGCGGCGTATGGTCTGAGCACTGACAGGCTGACCCCCCACCCCTTCAACCTCTGCAGCAAAGCTGGCAGCACTCATATGTCTATTCCCCAAAGACAACCTTTGGATATGACGCTGAGCACATGCGCTCAACTTCTTTGGTCAACCATGGTGAAGCCTATTCTGAGTGGAACCTGTCCTATGAAACCGCTGTATAGTCTTGCCCAACGTGCTGCAGCTCAGTTTCAGGGTCTTGGCAATCTTCTTATAGCCTAGGCCATCTTTATGTAGAGCAACAATTCTTTTTTTCAGATCCTCAGAGAGTTCTTTCCCAAAAGGTGCCATGTTGAACTTCCAGTGACCAGTATGAGAGCATGTAAGAGCGATAACACCAAATTTAACACACCTGCTCCCCATTCACACCTGAGAACTTGTAACACTAACGAGTCACTTGACACCGGAGAGGGAAAATGGCTAATTGGGCCCAATTTGGACATTTCCACTTAGGGGTGTACTCACTTTTGTTGCCAACGGTTTACACATTAATGGCTGTGTGTTGAGTTATTTTGAGAGGACAGCAAATGTTCACTGTTATACAGGCTGTACACTCACTACTTTACATTGAAAAGATATAATAAAATATTTACAAAAATGTGAGCGGTGTACTCACTTTTGTGAGATACTGTATATAATGTTCCTGTAAAATACATATATATATATATATATATATATATATATATATATATACACGTGTATATATATATATATATAGGAATCAAAATATGTATTTACAATAAAAAGTACATTTATCTGTAAGTGAAGAACATTGGAATGTGAGATATGTACAGTAAAACACATAAATACTTAAATACATATGTACACACACACACATACATATATATATATATATACATACATACATATATATATATATATATATATAGATACATAGCGCTGTATACATGGCGCTCTACAAATAACCGATAATAATATATATATATATTTAGACATCTATGTATGCATATGTATGTTAAAGTCCTTTGCAGCACTTTTATATATAGGAATCAAAATATGTATTTACAATAAAAAGTACATTTATCTGTAAGTGAAGAACATTGGAATGTGAGATATGTACAGTAAAACACATAAATACTTAAATACATATGTACACACACACACATACATATATATATATATATACATACATACATATATATATATATATATATAGATACATAGCGCTGTATACATGGCGCTCTACAAATAACCGATAATAATATATATATATATTTAGACATCTATGTATGCATATGTATGTTAAAGTCCTTTGCAGCACTTTTTTTGTCAAACACCTTATACCATTTATCTTTGAGTCTTTTTAATTATTTTATTTTTTTAACTTATTTATATCATACCATTTTTCAATTTTCTTACCCTTAGGACCAGGGCAATTTTTACATTTCTGCAGTGTTTGTGTTTAGCTGTAATTTTCCTCTTACTCATTTACTGTACCCACAAATATTATATACAGTTTTTATCGCCATTAAATGGACTTTCTAAAGATACAATTATTTTCATCAAATCATATAATTTACTATAAATTTATTTATAAAATATGATGAAAAAAGGAAAAAAACACACCTTTTCTAACTTTGACCCGCAAAATCTGTTACACATCTACAACCACCAAAAAACTCCTATGCTAAATAGTTTCTAAATTTTGTCCTGAGTTTAGAAATACCCAATGTTTACATGTTCTTTGCTTTTTTTGCAATTTATAGGGCAATAAGTACAAGTAGCACTTTGCTATTTCAAAACCATGTTTTTCTCCAAATTAGCCACAGTTACATTGTAACACTGATATCTGTTAGGAATCCCTGAATAACCCTTCACATGTGTATATATTTGTTTTAGTAGACAACCCCAAAGTATTGATCTAGGCCCATTTTGGTATATTTCATGCCACCATTTCACCGCCAAATGCGATCAAATAAAAGAAATCGGTAACTTTTTTACTAACTTTTTCACAAACTTTCGGCTAGATTTAGAGTTTTGTCTGTAAAGTCCCGCGTAGCTAACGCTGCTTTTTTTCCTACCGCTGCTTCCAAACAACGCTGGTATTTAGAGTTGTCTGAGGGGCTGCGTTAGGCTCCAAAAAGGGAGCGTTGAGCTGAATTTACCGCCACTTCAACCCTCAATACCAGCGTTGCTTACGGTAGCAGTAAGATGGCAAAACGTGCTTGTGCACGATTTCCCCATAGGATACAATGGGGCTGAGCTGGCTGGAAAAAAAACTAACACCTGCAAAAAAGCAACGTTCAGCTCCTAGCGCAGCCCCATTGTTTCCTATGGGGAAACACTTTCTAAGTCTGCACCTAACATGAACCCAGAGTCTAAACACCCCTAACCTTACACTTATTAACCCCTAATCTGCCGCCCCCGCTATCGCTGACACCTGCATTACACAATTAACCCCTAATCTGCCGCTCCGGACAACGCCGCCACCTACATTATCCCTATAAACCCCTAATCTGCTGCCCCCAACATCGCCGACACCTACATAATATTTATTAACCCCTAATCTGCCCCCCCCAACGTTGCCGCCACCTAACTTCAAGTATTAACCCCTAATCTGCCGACCGGACCTCGCCGCTACTATAATAAATGTATTAACCCCTAAAGCCAAGTCTAACCCTAACCCTAACACCCCCTTAAGTTAAATATAATTTTAATCTAACAAAATAAATTAACTCTTATTAACTAAAGTATTCCTATTTAAAACGAAATACTTACCTGTAAAATAAACCCTAATATAGCTACAATATAACGAATAATTATATTGTAGCTATTTTAGGATTTATATTTATTTTACAGACAACTTTGTATTTATTTTAACTAGGTACAATAGCTATTAAATAGTTATTAACTATTTAATAGCTACCTAGTTAAAATAATTACAAAATTACCTGTAAAATAAATCCTAACCTAAGTTACAATTAAACCTAACACTACACTATCATTAAATAAATTACCCACAATTACCTACAATTAAATACAATTAAATAAACTATTCTATAATACAAACAAAACAAAACACTAAATTACAAAAAATAAAAAAGAATTACAAGCAGTTTAAACTAATTACACCTAATCTAAGCCCCCTAATAATAATAAAAAAATAATAATAATAAAAGTCCCTACCATATTCTACATTACAAAGTAATCAGCTCTTTTACCAGCCCTTAACAGGGCTTTTTGCGGGGCATGCCCCAAAGTAATCAGCTCTTTTGCCTGTAAAAAGAAATACAACCCCCCCAACATTAAAACCCACCACCCACATACCCCTACACTAACCCACCCAAACCCCCCTTAAATAAACCTAACACTACCCCCCAGAAGATCTCCCTACCTTGAGTCGTCTTCACCCAGCCGGGCCGAAGTCTTCATCTGATGGGGCAGAAGAGGACATCCAGACCGGCAGAAGTCTTCATCCTATCCGGGCAGAAGAGGACATCCGGACCGGCAGACATCTTCATCCAAGCGGCATCTTCTATCTTCATCAATCCGGAGCTGAGCGGAGCCATCTTCTTCCCAGCCGACACGGATCCATCCTCTTCAACCGACGCCTACTCGCCGAATGAAGGTTCCTTTAAATGACGTCATCCAAGATGGCGTCCCTCAAATTCCGATTGGCTGATAGGATTCTATCAGCCAATCGGAATTAAGGTAGGAAAAATATGATTGGCTGATTCAATCAGCCAATCAGATTGAGCTCACATTCTATTGGCTGTTCCGATCAGCCAATAGAATGCGAGCTCAATCTGATTGGCTGATTGGATCAGCCAATCTGATTGAACTTGAATCTGATTGGCTGATTGAATCAGCCAATCAGATTTTTCCTACCTTAATTCCGATTGGCTGATAGAATCCTATCAGCCAATCGGAATTCGAGGGACGCCATCTTGGATGACATCATTTAAAGGACCAGGCATTCGGCGAGTAGGCGTCGGTTGAAGAGGATGGATACGCGTCGGCTGGGAAGAAGAAGGCTCCGCTCCGGATGGATGAAGATAGAAGATGCCGCTTGGATGAAGATGTCTGCTGGTCCGGATGTCCTCTTCTGCCCGGATAGGATGAAGATTTCTGCCGGTCTGGATGTCCTCTTCTGCCCCATCGGATGAAGACTTTGGCCCGGCTGGGTGAAGACGACTCAAGGTAGGGAGATCTTCAGGGGGGTAGTGTTAGGTTTATTTAAGGGGGGTTTGGGTGGGTTAGAGTAGGGGTATGTGGGTGGTGGGTTTTAATGTGGGGGGGTTGTATTTTTTTTTACAGGCAAAAGAGCTGATTACTTTGGGGATTACTTTTAAGGGCTGGTAAAAGAGCTGATTACTTTGTAATGTAGAATAGGGTAGGGACTTTTATTATTATTTTTTTTTATTATTTTATTAGGGGGCTTAGATTAGGTGTAATTAGTTTAAACTGCTTGTAATTCTTTTTTATTTTTTGTAATTTAGTGGGGGTTTTTTTTGTATTATAGAATAGTTTATTTAATTGTAGTTAATTGTAGGTAATTGTAGGTAATTTATTTAATTCATTTAATGATAGTGTAGTGTTAGGTTTAATTGTAACTTAGGTTAGGATTTATTTTACAGGTAATGTTGTAATTATTTTAACTAGGTAGCTATTAAATAGTTAATAACTATTTAATAGCTATTGTACCTAGTTAAAATAAATACAAAGTTGTCTGTAAAATAAATATAAATCCTAAAATAGCTACAATATAATTATTCGTTATATTGTAGCTATATTAGGGTTTATTTTACAGGTAAGTATTTAGTTTTAAATAGGAATAATTTAGTTAATTTTAGGAATATTATTTTGTTTAATATAAATTATATTTATGTTAGGGGGGTGTTAGGGTTAGGGTTAGAGTTATGTTTAGGGGTTAATAACTTTATTATAGTAGCGGCGACGGTGCGGGCAGGAGATTAGGGATAATAATTGTAGGAAGCTGGCGGCGATGTTAGGGAGGGCAGATTAGGGGTTAATACTATTTATTATAGTGTTTGCGAGGCGGGAGTGCGGCGGTTTAGGGGTTAATACATTTATTATAGTGACGGTGATTAGGGGTTAATAAGTGTAGTTAGGTAGCGGCGACGTTGGGGGGGGCAGATTAGGGGTTAATAAATATAATATAGGGGTCGGCGATGTTAGGGGCAGCAGATTAGGGGTTCATAGGTATAACGAAGGTGACGGCGATGTCCGGTTGGCAGATAAGGGGTTAATTTTTATTTTTATAGTGGCGGCGATGTGGGGGGGGGGCCTCGGTTTAGGGGTACATAGGTAGTTTATGGGTGTTAGTGCACTTTAGAGCACAGTAGTTAAGAGCTTTATATTCCGGCGTTAGCCCATAAAGCTCTTAACTACTGATTTTTTTTGTGGCTGGAGTATTGTCGGTAGAGGGTCTACCGCTCACTTCTCCCAAGACTCCAAATACCAGCGTTAGGCAGATCCCATTGAAAAGATAGGATACGCAATTGGCGTAAGGGGATCTGCGGTAGCCTGGAATCGCGGTAGGCAAGTGAGCGTTAGACCCTTTCCTGCCTGACTCTAAATACCAGCGGCTGGCCAAAACCAGCGTTAGGACCCCTTAACGCTGCTTTTGACGGCTAACGCAGAACTCTAAATTTAGCCATTTAGGTTTCTCGCTGAAATTATTTACAAACAGCTTGTGCAATTATGGCACAAATGGTTGAAAAATGCTTCTCTGGGATCCCCTTTGTTCAGAAATAGCAGACATATATGGCTTTGGCATTGCTTTTTGGTAATTAGAAGGCCGCCAAATGACGCTGCGCACCACACTTGTAATATGCCCAGTAGTTAAGGGGTTAATTAGGTAGCATTTAGGGTTAATTAGCTTAAGTGTAGAGATAAGCATGCCACCTGACACATCCCACCCCCTGATCCCTCCCTGACCCCCCTCAAACAGCTCTCTTCCCTCCCCCACCTCACAATTGTCACAGCCATCTTAAGTACTGGCAGAAAGTCTGCCAGTACTAAAATAAAAAGCATTTTATATATATATATATATATATATATATATATATATATATTAATTCTGCAGTGCTGGATCCCCCTTAGCCCCCAACCTCCCTGATCCCCCCCATACAGCTCTCTAACCTTCCCCCCTCTACCTATTTGCCGCCATCTTGGGTATTGGCAACTATCTGTGTAACATATGCCTGCCTGATATCACTGTCCCTTTAAGACTGCCTTCCCTGCTACTGACATTCATACTGTGTGGGCATTCAATTTACCTGCCAAATTAACTAATCATTCATGCACCTGATTCTCTCATCCTCCTTTTAAATCATCTCAGGCCCAATGTGCATTGCATTAGTATTGAAGTTTTGTTCCAGAAACAACAGAGGTCTGTGACTGTTTCCATTATGGATTTTACCAGCATATACAAACTACAGCCTTTCCTTCAAGCTATGCTTAAAATAATCTAATCGCAAGTATCCATATAATTCCTTTTCGGCTAGATTACATGTTTTGCGTTATGAGGGGTGCGGTGCTAACTTGCACGTTATTGTCACCGCTCACTTACCTACAGTGCTGGTATTACAGGTTTTCCTTAACCCGGCTTTATTAGGCAAGAAGTGAGGGTAGAGCAAAATTGTGCTCCATACCGCACTCCAATACCAGCGCTGCTTAAGTCAGTGGTGAGCTGGTTGTGCTTGCTCATGCACGATTTCCCCATAGACATCAATAGGGAGAGCCGGCTGAAAAAAACCTAACACCTGCAAAAAAGTAGCGTAAAGCTCTGTAACGCAGCCCCATTGATTCCTATGGGGAAACAAAATTTATGTTTACACCTAACACCCTAACATGAACCCCAAGTCTAAACACCCCTAATCCTACACTTATTAACCCCTAATCTGCCGCTCCGACATCGCTGACACCTACATTATATTTATTAACCCATAATCTGCCACCCTCGACATCGTCAACACCTACATTATACTTATTAACCCCTAATCTGCCGCCCCAACATCTCCGACACCTACATTATACTTATTAACCCCTAATCTGCTGCCCCGACATTGCCGACACCTACATTATACTTATTAACCCCTAATCTGCCGCTCCGGACATCGCCGACACCTACATTATACTTATTAACCCCTAATCTGCTGCCCCCAACATCGCCAACACCTACATTATATTTATTAACCCCTAATCTCCCACCCCCAATGTTGCCGCAACCTACCTACACTTATTAACCCCTAATCTGTGCCTAATCTCACTTTCTGGCCTCCAAAAAAAATCTTGTAATACCAGCGCTATGGAAGTCCCATTGAAAAAAGACTTTACGCAAATTGCGTAAGTTAATGTGCGGTACAGCCAAAAAAGTGTGCGGGACAGCTGTACCTACAAGACTCGTAATAGCAGCGGTAGTGAAAAAGCAGCGTTATGAGCCTTAACGCTGCTTTTTTACTCATAACGCAAAACTCATAATCTAGCCATTTGTTTCCTGGACTCTGCTACTTAACAATCTCTGAACTATTTCTAAATTGCAACAATGCATTGGTTATAATCTCTCAAAATGCTACAACAGCATCATACTCAAAACTTTATAACTTTTCTTTGGTACAAGTTATCATAGTTGAAATATCCTCCTGCAAGCATGTTAATCTATTCAGAACTCTGCATCTATGTGTTGAGTTAAACAGTTCTCCTGTGATTTTCCAATATATGCACAATCAGTATTTAATGCCTTAAACTTGCAATTTGTCTATCACCTGTGCAACTCTGCTTACAGCTCTAAATACAATTAAGTACTGTGAACCTTTTACCAGTTTACTCTGAAGCCTGAACATCTGTAATGCTTCTATCATAGCCTGTCATAAATGACATCATGGCCCCTACTATTTTTCAGCCTATTTAAACTTCACATCTCTAGCTATCATTGCTTGATTATTTTGTTCACAAAGATTGTAGTTGTTACTGCACCTGCTTGCTCTAGGACAACTTCCTGTGATTACTTCCTGTTTCCAGTTCAAGTCAAGCTTCTGCTGTATCAGGATCTCTTCACTAATTGAAGCTGCTTTTCCTTTCACTATATCCAGCTCACAGCTCCCCTGCATGTTTCCTCTCACAGCAGCTGCTTATTCCCTGCATTTTCAAGGATTACAACTACTCACAAGTATTTTCATTTCATACAATGAACTGTGCTAACATTCAGCTAGATTATGAGTTTTTGTCGGTAATGGTGTGCGGTGTTAACGAGCATTTTTTTCTCACCGCTCACTTAAGACAATGCTGGTATTACAGGCTCTTTAAAACCGGCGTTAGCCGCAAAAAAGTGAGCGGAGAACAAAATTTAACTCCACATCTCACCTCAATACCAGCGTTGTTTATGGTAGCGGTGAGCTGGTAAAACGTGCTCGTGCACGATTTCCCCATAGGAATCAATGGGGGACGATCGGCTGAAAAAAGTCTAACACCTGCAAAAAAGCAGCGCTCAGCTTCTAACACAGCCCCATTGATTCCTATGGGAAAATACTTTTTATGTCTACACCTAACACCCTAACATGAACCCCGAGTCTAAACATCCCTAATCTTACACTTATTAACCCCTAATCTGCTGCCCCCGACATCACTGGCAACTGCATTATATTATTAACCCCTAATCTGCCGCTCCGGACACCGCCGCCACCTACATTATCCCTATGAACCCCTAATCTGGTGCTACCAACATCGCTGACACCTACTTTTTATTTATTAACCCCTACTCTGCCACTCCAATGTCGCCACTACCTAACTACACTTATTAACCCATAATCTGCCGCCGCCAATGTCGCCGCCACTATAATAAAGTTATTAACCCCTAAATCTAAATCTAATCCTAACCCTATCACCCCCTAACTTAAATATAATTTAAATACAGCCAATATTCGAACAGCCAATAGAATGCGAGCTCAATCCTATTGGCTGATTGGATCAGCCAATAAGATTTTTTCTACCTTAATTCCGATTGGCTGATAGAATTCTATCAGCCAATCGGAATTGAAGGGACGCCATCTTGGATGACTTCACTTAAAGGTACTGTCATTTAGTGTTAGTCGGCGGATGGAAGAGGATGCTACGCGTCGGATGGCTTGAAGATGGACCCGCTCCGCTCCAGATGGATGAAGATAGAAGATGCCGTCTGGATGAAGACTTCTGCCCATCTGGAGGTCCTCTTCTGCCCGGATCGGATGAAGACTTCTGGCAGTCTGGAGGACCACTTCTGCCCAGTTGGGTGAAGACATCTCAAGGTAGGGTGATCTGCAAGGGGTAAGTGTTAGGTTTTATTGGCTGAAAAGTTCCAATTAGCCAATAGGATTAGAGCAGCTAAAATCCTATTGGCTGTTCCGTTCAGCCAATAGGATTTGAGCAGCTCTCATCCTATTGGCTGAATGGAACAGCCAATAAGATTTTAGCGGCTGTATGTAATCCTATTGGCTGAATGGAACAGCCAATAGGATTTTAGCGGCTCTAATCCTATTGGCTGATTAGAACCTTTCAGCCAATAGGAATGCAAGGGACGCCATCTTGGATGACGTCACTTGCATTCAAGATCCAGTTTACAGTGGAGACCGTATTGAAGAGGAGCTCCTCGTCGGATGTCTTCAGGATGGACCCGCTCCACGCCGGATGTCTTCAGGATGGACCCGCTCCTTGCCGGATGGATGAAGATAGAAGAGGCCGCATGGATGAAGACTTCACCGGCTGGATGAAGATGGAAGAGGCCGCCCGGATGAAGACTTCTTGCTGGCTGGATGGATCCTTCAAGCAGGACTTCAAGAACTGTAAGTGGATCATTGGGGGTTAGTGTTAGGTTTATTTAAGGTTTTTTTGGGTGGGTCTTATTTTTAGAGTAGGGTCTGGGCAGTAAAAGAGCTAAATGCCCTTTTAAGGGCAATGCCCATACAAATGCCCTTTTCAGGGCAATGGGGAGCTTAGGTTTTTTTAGATAGGATTTTTATTTGGGGGGGTTGGTTGTATGGGTGGTGGGTTTTACTTTGGGGGGGTTGTAATTTTTTTTTACAGGTAAAAGAGCAGATTTCCTTGGGGCAATGCCCCGCAAAAGGCCCTTTAAGGGTCATTGGTAGTTTATTGTAGGCTAGGTTTTTTTTTATTTCGGGTGGGCTTTTTTATTTTGATAGGGATAGTAGATTAGGTGTAATTCTTTTTTATTTTTGATACTGTGGTTTCTTATTTTTTGTAACTTTAGTGTTTTTTAGTTTTTGCAACTTAGTAATTTTTGATTGTAGATTTAAATAATTTGAGTAGGGTTAGGTTTTTAAATATGTAATATAGTTAATTTAATAGGTAGTTTAATGTAATTTTAGTATAATAGTTAGGGTAGGTTAATTAATAAGTAGTAAAAAGAGGAGAATGTTCCAAATCCCTTAGCAAAACTTTGTGAGTCTGACACTCAGGTTGATTAAAAGAAATAATCTTTATTAGAATAGTCCATAGGTATACAGCTAGACACCAAGGGTAAAAACAAAATGAAACAAAGTTTGACCGGTTTCGGTCAACAGACCGTAGTCATAAACTTAAAATATTGCAACATGTGCATACTATTTAAAACAAATAGCCTCCTCTCATTGGAGGAGCTCAACACACCCATGTTTAACCCTTTAATTACCTGGCTGAAGTAATATACAAGTGTACTAATACCTTAATCTGATAGTTCACATATGTACAAGTGAAACCAATCAAAAAATAAAAGTTAGGATGTAATTTTAGTATAATAGTTAGGGTAGGTTAATTAATAGTTTAGTATAGTTTAATTCTACAGGTAAGTTTAAATTTATTATAAGATAGGGATGTTGTAATTTTAATATAAAGTTAGCAGGTTGTTAGGTTAAGGGGTTAATAGCTTGATTTAGTTTATGGCGATGTGGGGGGCTGGCGGTTTAGGGGTTAATAGGTTTAGTAAGTGGTAGTGATGTGGGAGGCCAGGGGTTTAGGGGTTAATACTTTTATTTAGTTGCAGTGGGGTCCGGGAGCGGCGGGATAGGGGTTAATAACTTTATTAAAGTTGCGGTGGGGTCAGGGAGCAGCGGGATAGGGGTTAAACATTTTAGTATAGTGGCGGTGTTTAGTGACAGGGTATAAATAAAGTTGGTAAAAAGCCGAATAGCAGCAAGATCAATGACTGTTAGTTAACAACAGTCCGCTACTCATCGCCCCGTACTTGGTGTGCGTCTTTTTGGCGGCTTTTTAAATAAATATGGAGATCGTATTCAGGTCCGCGGCCGTGATGTTAGGTGAGCGTATTGGTGCTGTTGAATGCTAGAAAGTTGACGGCTTGATAAATATCCCTCAAGGTTTTCTTTGTCAAAACAAACTATATAGGACAGTTTTTTTGTTTTGTTTCCTATTTCAGTATCCAATTGTATTTTTTTTTTCACTTTTATATTTTTTACATACTACTGGGCGTGTATGATAAAAACAAATTCACATTGATTGTTTTGTGATTAATGTACAATCTACGTACTGTTAAAAGTTATATAGAAAATAATACAAAATACTTTGCCAGAAGGCAAGCTTGATATTTCTGGAAATGGAATATATTTAAAATAAATGATAACATGGAAGATACATACTTCACTTCTGACAGTGGCACTGCAGAAGCAATTATCTATTGATCTACCAGAGCTTATGGCTTATATTACTGCTTTGTGTTTCCAACTCATTACTTTCCTTTAGATAATGAAAAGAGACGACAAACTATATGTTGCAAACCCAGTAATAGAGGAGAGGTAAGCTGTAATAGGCTCAAATTTTTGGCTGCAATGAAAAGACATTTGTAAAACCATTTAAAACCTTTTACTAATCAGTAAAGAAGTTTTTTTTTCAGTAATAAACATTATTAGGTATTTTCTATTCTCCTTCCTGCTCACTTGTATCACTAGCTGTATTTGTGCTATTTCATCCTGGATGTCATCTCTATATCTCCTCCTATTCCCCCTTCACCCAGGAGTCCCACACCCCACCCCAAATTTCAAAAACTGTTGACAACACTAAGATGACACCTTCCACTCATGCACTCTGCTTTGAGCTCACATTTAACAAAGAAATATGATTTGTTGCCTACACCCAATATTTGGCCACCTTAAAAATATATTTTATATTTGGCACTTCCTTACACAAGACACAACTAAGATTCTAATCCAGATTTTCATCTCATCCCTCCTTGACTACTGCAACTCTATCCTCGGGTCTCCCAAACATCATCTGTTCCCTCTGCAATTCATCATGAATATTTCTGTTATATGTCTCTTCCACATCTACTGAATTTATCTGCCAAACCCTCCACTGGCTTCCTTTAGCCTCAATAACTAAATTTAAAATCCTGACCAAAAGATACAAGACTCTAAATAACACTGCACCCTCCTATATCTCTGCCCTTGTCTGCAAATATTCTCCTACCCAATTTCTTCTACAACTTCACTTCTTTAATGGAATTCTCCACTTTGCTCCACAAGACTTGCCCCAAGATTTTTGACCTTCAAGCTTTACCTAATATTATGACTATTTAGGGATGCTTATAACCTATGTAAACCTCACTCTGTTTCAGACTCCGCTCCTTTCACATAAGATCTCTTTATATATATATCACCTTTTTATATTGAGTGTGCAGAGCTCTCAAATATTTATAATTTTTGCAGTTGCCATTTTGTAAATTGTACCATGGCATAAGGTATCTATCTTCCAATGCTGCAGAATATGTTGCTCCTGTACAAATAAGTAGTAATGATGATAATAATAATAATACACTGCTCATTGACGGCTAGATTTGGAGTTTTGTCGGTAACGACCCGAAAAACTAACGCCGGCTTTTTTCTGGCCGCACCATAAAAATAACTCTGGTATTGAGAGTCCAAAAAAAGGCTGCGTTAGGCTCCAAAAAAGGAGCGTAGAGCATTTTTAACGCAGCTTCAACTCTCGATACCAGAGTTCCTTACGCAAGCGGCCAGCCTCAAAAACGTGCTCGTGCACGATTCCCCCATAGGAAACAATGGGGCAGTTTGAGCTGAAAAAAAACCTAACACCTGCAAAAAAGCCGCGTTCAGCTCCTAACTCAGCCCCATTGTTTGCTATGGGGAAACACTTCCTACGTCTGCACCTAACACCCTAACATGTACCCCGAGTCTAAACACCCCTAGCCTTACACTTATTAACCCTAATCTGCCGCCCCCGCTATCGCTGATCCCTGCATATTATTTTTAACCCCTAATCTTCCGCTCCGTAAACCGCCGCTACTTACATTATCCTTATGTACCCCTAATCTGCTGCCCCTAACACCGCCGACCCCTATATTATATTTATTAACCCCTAATCTGCCCCCTCAACGTCGCCTCCACCTGCCTACACTTATTAACCCCTAATCTGCCGAGCGGACCTGAGCGCTACTATAATGAAGTTATTAACCCCTAATCCGCATCACTAACCCTATAATAAATAGTATTAACCCCTAATCTGCCCTCCCTAACATCGCCGACACCTAACTTCAATTATTAACCCCTAATCTGCCGACCGGAGCTCACCGCTATTCTAATAAATGGATTAACCCCTAAAGCTAAGTCTAACCCTAACACTAACACCCCCTAACTTAAATATAATTTTAATCTAACGAAATTAATTAACTCTTATTAAATAAATTATTCCTATTTAAAGCTAAATACTTACCTGTAAAATAAACCCTAATATAGCTACAATATAAATTATAATTACATTGTAGCTATTTTAGGATTAATATTTATTTTACAGGCAACTTTGTAATTATTTTAACCAGGTACAATAGCTATTAAATAGTTAAGAACTATTTAATAGTTACCTAGTTAAAATAATTACAAAATTACCTGTAAAATAAATCCTAACCTAAGTTACAATTAAACCTAACACTATACTATCATTAAATTAATTAAATAAAATACCTACAATTACCTACAATTAAACCTAACACTACACTATCAATACATTAATTAAATACAATACCTACAAAAAAATACATTTAAATAAACTAACTAAAGTAAAAAAAATAAAAAAGAACTAAGTTACAAAAAATAAAAAAATATCTACAAACATAAGAAAAATATTACAACAATTTTAAACTAATTACACCTACTCTAAGCCCCCTAATAAAACAACAAAGCCCCCCAAAATAAAAAATGCCCTACCCTATTCTAAATTACTAAAGTTCAAAGCTCTTTTACCTTACCAGCCCTGAACAGGGCCCTTTGCGGGGCATGCCCCAAAAAGTTCAGCTCTTTTTCCTGTAAAAAAAAACATACAATACCCCCCCCCAACATTACAACCCACATACCCCTAATCTAACCCAAACCCCCCTTAAATAAACCTAACACTAAGCCCCTGAAGATCATCCTACCTTGTCTTCACCTCACCAGGTATCACCGATCCGTCCTGGCTCCAAAATCTTCATCCAACCCAAGCGGGGGTTGGCGATCCATCATCCGATGACTGAAGAGGTCCAGAAGAGGCTCCAAAGTCTTCATCCTATCCGGGAAGAAGAGGCGATCCGGACCGGCAACCATCTTGATCCAAGCGGCATCTTCTATATTCATCCGATGACGACCGGCTCCATCCTGAAGACCTCCACCGCGGACCCATCTTCCTCCGGCGACGTCCAACTGAAGAATGACGGTTCCTTTAAGGGACGTCATCCAAGATGGCGTCCCTCGAATTCCGATTGGCTGATAGGATTCTATCAGCCAATCGGAATTAAGGTAGGAATATTCTGATTGGCTGATGGAATCAGCCAATCAGAATCAAGTTCAATCCGATTGGCTGATCCAATCAGCCAATCAGATTGAGCTCGCATTCTATTGGCTGATCGGAACAGCCAATAGAATGCGAGCTCAATCTGATTGGCTGATTGGATCAGCCAATCGGATTGAACTTGATTCTGATTGGCTGATTCCATCAGCCAATCAGAATATTCCTACCTTAATTCCGATTGGCTGATAGAATCCTATCAGCCAATCGGAATTCGAGGGACGCCATCTTGGATGACGTCCCTTAAAGGAACCATCATTCTTCAGTTGGACGTCGCCGGAGGAGGTAGGTATGATAGGTAGGAGGTAGGATGATCTTCAGGGGCTTAGTGTTAGGTTTATTTAAGGGGGGTTTGGGTTAGATTAGGGGTATGTGGGTGGTGGGTTGTAATGTTGGGGGGGGGGGTATTGTATGTTTTTTTTTACAGGAAAAAGAGCTGAACTTTTTGGGGCATGCCCCGCAAAGGGCCCTGTTCAGGGCTGGTAAGGTAAAAGAGCTTTGAACTTTAGTAATTTAGAATAGGGTAGGGCATTTTTTATTTTGGGGGGCTTTGTTGTTTTATTAGGGGGCTTAGAGTAGGTGTAATTAGTTTAAAATTGTTGTAATATTTTTCTTATGTTTGTAGATATTTTTTTATTTTTTGTAACTTAGTTCTTTTTTATTTTTTGTACTTTAGTTAGTTTATTTAAATGTATTTTTTTGTAGGTATTGTATTTAATTAATGTATTGATAGTGTAGTGTTAGGTTTAATTGTAGGTAATTGTAGGTATTTTATTTAATTAATTTAATGATAGTATAGTGTTAGGTTTAATTGTAACTTAGGTTAGGATTTATTTTACAGGTAATTTTGTAATTATTTTAACTAGGTAACTATTAAATAGTTCTTAACTATTTAATAGCTATTGTACCTGGTTAAAATAATTACAAAGTTGCCTGTAAAATAAATATTAATCCTAAAATAGCTACAATGTAATTATAATTTATATTGTAGCTATATTAGGGTTTATTTTGCAGGTAAGTATTTAGCTTTAAATAGGAATAATTTATTTAATAAGAGTTAATTAATTTCGTTAGATTAAAATTATATTTAAGTTAGGGGGGTGTTAGTGTTAGGGTTAGACTTAGCTTTAGGGGTTAATCCATTTATTAGAATAGCGGTGAGCTCCGGTCGGCAGATTAGGGGTTAATAATTGAAGTTAGGTGTCGGCGATGTTAGGGAGGGCAGATTATGGGTTAATACTATTTATTATAGGGTTAGTGAGGCGGATTAGGGGTTAATAACTTTATTATAGTAGCGCTCAGGTCCGCTCGGCAGATTAGGGGTTAATAAGTGTAGGCAGGTGGAGGCGACGTTGAGGGGGGCAGGTTAGGGGTTAATAAATATAATATAGGGGTCGGCGGTGTTAGGGGCAGCAGATTAGGGGTACATAGCTATAATGTAGGTGGCGGCGCTTTGCGGTCGGCAGATTAGGGGTTAATAAGTGTAGGCAGATGGAGGCGACGTTGTGGGGGGCAGATTAGGGGTTAATAAATATAATACAGGGGTCGGCGGTGTTAGGTGGAGCAGATTAGGGGTACATAAGTATAACGTAGGTGGCGGTCGGCAGATTAGGGGTTAAAAAAATGTATTCGAGTGTCGGCGATGTGGGGGGACCTCGGTTTAGGGGTACATAGGTAGTTTATGGGTGTTAGTGTACTTTAGAGTACAGTAGTTAAGAGCTTTAGAAACCGGCGTTAGCCCAGAAAGCTCTTAACTACTGACTTTTTTCCTGCGGCTGGAGTTTTGTCGTTAGATGTCTAACGCTCACTTCAGAAACGACTCTAAATACCGGAGTTAGAAAGATCCCATTGAAAAGATAGGATACGCAATTGACGTAAGGGGATCTGCGGTATGGAAAAGTCGCAGCTGAAAAGTGAGCGTTAGACCCTATTTTGAGTGACTCAAAATACCGGCGGTAGCCTAAAACCAGCGTTAGGAGCCTCTAACGCTGGTTTTCACGGCTACCGCCAAACTCCAAATCTAGGTCTGAGTGTGCTCAACAATGAAAATGTTTCTGAGTTCAAAATACTTCTACTTGATTTTAGCATACGAAAGATGAATATGACATTTAAATCTCTCTGTTAACTCTCGGTTCCAAGATATAGACCATATGTGATGATGTAGACAGAGTATGGGTATAAATTAAAGGGCATGGAGCCTAGTAACAAACCTGTCAAACCTGTGTACAGGAATGATGAGTCACTGTAGGCCTTGTTTTGTTTATTGTCTATGTATAGCTTGAATAAAGTGAAGGTTAGAGTGTTATTCCTTTCATTGTTTTCAGTTTTGTGGTTATGGTTTACATTAAAAGCCAGGATGCCACATAAATGAGTTCAAGAAGACCAAGGATGGAGAAGCTTTCAAGTACCGGAGAGGACATTTTTCACTGCTGAGTGAGACTAAAGTTAAGGAAGGAATCTTTGTTGGTCCGCAAATTTGTGAATTTATTGCAGGTGAAAACTTTGGGGCGAGTCCTCAAGGGTAATCATAAAGCATCTTGGGAAGCTAGTATTTCACACCAGGCTCCATAGCCTAATCAGGTAACGGTCCTTCGCATTACCCTATCACATGACCAGCATAACACATTTTGCCCCTTCCCTCAATGGATTGGTAATGGGGCTTCATCGGATTTGTATGGATTTACCACACCAGAAGTCAGACGGTCCGAGCCTTTCATTCAAGCGCTAATATATTATGTTCAACCTATAATGGGCTAGATTATGAGTGGACCACTATTTAGCGCTCCTGCTCGCAGGTTAACTTTAATAGAAGCAAACGTTTTGCGTGTGTTGGGTTACGCTCGTATTACAAGTCAACCCTTTGGCTGCTAAGCCATTTCCCACCTGTGTGCTAAGTTGGTTTTGAGCTTTTTGTTGCAGTTCACATTCACACACTTTTAGAAGTTGTTTTTGCGTGAATAACCTATACAAACGAGATATTGTTTTTTTCAGCAGACTCTGCAGATTCAAAATATATCATTATTATAGGTGTATTTGTTATCATGTTTGAAAAATAAAGCAAAATATTAGAAAAAAGTGTATATTTTTACTCCTGACTCACATAAAAATGTGTAGTACCTGTATAAAATAAGTAAAAATTTAGAACATTTCACTGTGTTTTTCTACTGTTTTATTGCCGGGATGTCAATTAAGTGTATAATAAAAAACAACGTTTTTAAATGTTACTGGCATTTAAACAGTTCTAGCCGCCAGGGAAGTTAAAATATGGCAACTAAACTATACTATACTATTTTTAGAAACTATACTTACAGGTCTATCAGATGAGGGTTTATTTGTATTTATGTCTCAAAACTGGAGAATGTAACAAATAAGCAAATATTGCACTTGTTTAGAAACCAAAACGTTTTCTGAGCAAAGTGCTCTGTTTAGTTAAATATTGTGCACTCCAAATTTGTGCTATATATACATGTAGCCCCTTATTTGATACGCACCAAGGGGTAAACCTATTAACCCCTAAACCGCCAGCCCCCCACATTGCCAAAAAATAAATTAAACTATTAACCCCTAAATCTATATATATATTATAATACATACATAACAACAAGTGTACTGTATACTATACTTATAATCAATAATGAATGTATAAAATGTATAAATAATAAAACACACACACTAATAAAAATAAAATTTTAACAATTTTTTTTTTTTGCTCAATTTTTTTTTCTTTGTTTTGCTCAATTTTTTCTTCCTTGCCCTGCCCAGCCCAGGGGGTTCACGTGTGAATGTGCACAACTGGAGGAGCCTCCACTGCCGGGAACGCTGGCCTACTCAGAAAAGGGAGCCCTTGATTTCTACTCCGCTGCCTGCAGGCCCGGGCAGAAAATAGCTGCTGATTTGTGTGAACTGCACGGGAAAAAGTACCTAGTCGTGATTGATTACTATTCCAGGTATTTGGAGATTGCACTCTTGAATTAAATCACAAGTCAAGCCGTTAGGAGTGATAACAGAATGCAGTTTGCTCCCACGGAGTTCAGTTCTTTCTGCAGTGAATATGATTTTGTCCATTTTACGTTGAGTCCACATTACCCTCAGGCCAATGGAATGGCTAAAAGTGCAGTTCAAACAACAAAGTTAATTTTGAAGCAATATGAGCCGTACCTAGCCCTCTTGGCCTATAGGGTGACTCCCATTCAAGCCACGGGTTTTAGCCCGGCACAGCTGATGCTAGGATGTCAGATTCGCACTACTTTACCCTTTGTGGGTGTCTTCCAGCCAACTAGCTCTGTTCCACGGGACAAGGTCCTTAGGAGAGATGAAGAGGCTAAAAGGGGCCCTTGCAGGAGCTGAATGTGGGGCAAAGTGTCAGAGTTAAACTGGATGATGAGAAGAAATGGAAGACGCCTGTTACGGTAATTGGACGCTCTCCAGAACCAAGGTTTTATGTAGTCCTTACTGATGGAAGGACAGTCATAGGTCAAAATCGAAAACATCTTCAGCCAGTACCTGGGATGGGAGACTGGATGTCTCAGTACCACTGCCGGTGGGATCCCCTGTTTTAAGAGGGGTGCCTTCCCCTACAGCAGGGATACTTCTTTGCTTCCCTAACATGAACCCAGAGTCTAAACACCCCTAATCTTACACTTATTAACCCCTAATCTGCCACCCCCGACATCGCCGACACCTACATTATACTTAATAACCCCTAATCTGCCGCCCCGAACGTCGCCGCCACTATATTAAATGTATTAACCCCTAAATCTAAGTCTAACCCTAACACCCCCTAACTTAAATATAATTTAAATAAATCAAAATAAAATTACTATAATTAACTAAATTATTCCTATTTAAAACTAAATACTTACCTATAAAATAAACCCTAAGCTAGCTACAATATAACTAATAGTTACATTGTAGCTAGCTTAGGGTTTATTTTTATTTTACAGGCAAGTTTGTATTTATTTTAACAAGGTAAAATAGTAATTAAATAGTTATTATCTAATTAATAACTACCTATCTAAAATAAATACAAATTTACACTAACACCTAACACTACACTACAATTAAATAAATTACCTAAATTAAATACAATTTAATAAATTAAATTAGCTAAATCACAAAAAAAACACTAAATTACAGAAAATAAAAAACAAATTACAGATCTTTAAACTAATTACACCTAATCTAATAGCCCTATACAAATAAAAAATCCTCAATCCTATTGGCTGATCCAATCCAAATAGGAATAATTTAGTTAATGATAGGAATTTTATTTAGATGTATTTAAATTATATTTAAGTTAGGGGGTGTTAGGGTTAGACTTAGATTTAGGGGTTGATACATTTAATATAGTGGCGGCGACGTTGGGGACGGCAGATTAGGGGTTAATAAATGTAGGTAGGTGTCGGCGATGTTGGGGGCGGCAGATTAAGGGTTAATAAATATAATGTAGGTTGCGGCGATGTTAGGGGCGGCAGATTAGGGGTTAATAAATATAATGTAGGTTGTGGCGATGTTAGGTGTGGCAGATTAGGACTTAATATTATTTAACTAGTGTTTGTGAGGCGGTTTAGGTGTTTATATGTTTATTATAGTGGCGGTGATGTCCAGAGTGGCAGATTAGGGGTTAAAAAATTTATTTTAGTATTTGCGATGCGGGGGGGCCTCGGTTTAGGGGTTAACAGGTAGTTTATGGGTGTTAGTGTACTTTTTAGCACTTTAGTTATGAGTTTTGTGCTACAGCGTTGTACCATAAAACTCTTAACTACTGACTTTAGAATGCGTTAGGGATCTTGGAGGTAGAGGGTGTACCGCTCACTTTTTGGCCTCCCAGGACAGACTCATAATACCGGCGCTATGGAAGACCCATAGAAAAAAGGGTTTACGAAGTTTACGTAAGTCGTTTTGCGATAAGGCCAAAAAAGTGTGCGGGGTCCCTAAACCTGCAAGACTTGTAATAGCAGCGGTAGTGAAAAAGCAGCGTTAGGACCTGTTAATGCTGCTTTTTCAGCTTAACGCACAACTCGTAATCTAGCCGCAAGTTTGTTATTTATTATCACTATTATGTGTTTTTTAATTTGCACCACATTTCTCGTCTGTAGCTTCATACGTCATACGTTCATGTCATATCATAACATTCCTACCTCTTACCTGTAGGTTGAGTTTCATTATTATGTATCCGTCTGTTATATCAAATTCTTCTGTTATATTTTTAAATGTACTGTATATATGTTCCAGGGATCGAGGCTCGGGAGTACAACTTAATTTAGGTTTGGAACTATCCTAAGCTCATGGCTGATTATAGCTACGGGGTATTTCTTACCAGGTTTCTGCATGCACAGCTGATTTTTTAGTCTGTTCCTCAGTGCGCCTCGCATCAGCACTATATGGGTCTCTGTGTTTTTGTTGCTACGTTTTTGAAAGATTCATACTTTTCTGTTTTCATTGTCTATTTAATTTCATGAACTTCGGGCTAGGGTTGATACTATCTCCCATCCACCATTTTGATCCCTAAGACACCCGCTGCTTTGCATTCATTACTATCGCTGCCTTTGCCGTAGCCTCAGGTGTGGTTGTCAGTACCCTTGTTGTCACTCCGGTACATTTCATGTCAGCTATAATCTAGTAGTTTATTAAAGGGCTGGGATGTGATTTTGGCTTCCCTCCTGGATGCGGCCATGACATGGCTGAGATTACATTTTATGCTTGTGGTAGTGTCTCACTGTTAAGTTTAAGGCTTAGCTGCAGTCTCTCTTTTGTTCTTGTCTTTAGTTTTTTTTTGCTCTGAGGTTTCTTTTTTTTTAAAGTTTTGTTAGCACCTCATTCTTCAAGCAGCCTATAAGTTGTGGGTATTTATCCCATAGTTGCTGCTGCTCAAGTTTGGTGTCATCAGTGGACAGGTCATATTATAGTTTACTTTACTGACAATCAATCTTCTTCCGATACTAATAGGGCAGGGCAGTCGCTGATTTTCCAATTCCGGTCAATCTTTTCAGTTGGATAAGTTAGGTCGTCCTATCAGTTTTGGGTAAGCACAGTTTTGTTGGCCCTTGTCTCTGATTCTTGTATTAATTTAATTCTGCTTTCTGTTTTATTTATGTGGGTCTAGTTTATTAATGTTGGCACGGCATATCCATGTTTTTTCCAGCAGTTTCAAGATCTTCTCACAGGTGCTGCAGTTTCCATAGGCTATGCTGCTATTTTTGGCACTCATTTGATGTCAGGGCTTTTCGCCAGATGATTTTCTGTTTAGGCCAGGTTTACTTAGATTTGTTTGCTTTTGAATTTTATATCCTATTTTAATCTTAACTCACGGTGCCCGGTAGCTGTCTTGTACCAACTCATATTTCAGCCGTTATATATATCTTAGATTACAATCGGCTAGATTATGAGTATTGCGGTATGAGTGAAAAAGCAGCGTTAAGGCTCTTTTTCACTACCGCTGGTATTACGAGTCTTGGAGGTTTAGGGGCACCGCACTTTTTTGCCGTAACGCAATGTAACTACCGCAGCTTTCAAAAAGTCCTTTTTCATTGGGACTTCCTTTGCATTGGTATTACGAGTCTGCCTGGGAGGCCAAAAATTGAGCGGTACACCCTAAAACTTCAAGATCCATAACGTAAACTGAAAGTCAGTAGTTATGATTTTTATGCTACAAAGCTGTAACATAAAACTCATAACTAAAGTGCTAAAAAGTACACTAACACCCATAAACTACCTATTAACCCCTAAACCGAGACTCTCCCGCATTGCAAATAATAAAATAAATGTATTAACCCCTAATCTGACGCTCCGGACATCACTGCCACTATAATAAACATATTAAACCCTAAACCGCCGTACTCCCTCATTGCAAACACTAGTTAAATATTATTAACCCCTAATCTGCCGCCCCTAACATCGCCACCACCTACCTACATTTATTAACCCCTAATCTGCCGCCCCCAACGTCGCTGCCACTATACTAAATTTATTAACCCCTAAGTCTAACCCTAAACCCTAACACCCACTAACTTTAATGTAATTAAAATAAATCTAAATAAAACCTACTATTAATAACTAAATAAGTCCTATTTAAAACTAAATAGTTACCTGTAAAATAATCCCTAAGATAGCTACAATATAACTAATAGTTACATTGTATCTAGCTTAGGGTTTATTTTTATTTTACAGGCAAGTTTGTATTTATTTTAACTAGGTAGAATAGTTACTAAATAGTTATTAACTATTTGCTAACTACCTAGCTAAAATAAATACAAATTTATCTGTAAAATAAAACCTAACCTGTCTTACACTAATACCTAACCTTACACTACAATTAAATAAATTACATAAATTAAATACAATTAACTAAATTACAAAAACAAACAAACACTAAATTACACAAAATAAAAAAAGATATTATCAGATATTTAAACTAATTACACCTAATCTAATAGCCCTATCAAAATAAAAAAGGCCCCCAAAAATAAATAAACCCTAGCCAAAACTAAACTACCAATAGCCCTTATAAGGGCCTTTTGCGGGGCATTGCCCCAAAGAAATCAGCTCTTTTACCTGTAAAAAAAAAATACAAACACCCCCAACAGTAAAACCCACCACCCACACAACCAACCCCCCAAATAAAATCCTAACTAAAAAACCTAAGCTCCCCATTGCCCTGAAAAGGGCATTTGGATGGGCATTGCCCTTAAAAGGGGATTTAGCTCTTTTTCCGCCCAAACCCTAATCTAAAAATAAAACCCACCCAATAAACCCTTAAAAAGCCTAACACTAACCCCCGAAGATCCACTTACAGTTTTTGAAGACCCAACATCCATCCTCAACAAAGCCGGCAGAAGTCCTCAATGAAGTGGCAGAAGTCTTCATCGAACCAGGCAGAAGTCTTCATCCAACCGGACAGAAGTCTTCATCCAGACGACATCTTCTATCTTCAAGACATCCGGCGCGGAGCATCCTCTTCAATCGACGTCTTCTTGAACAATGAATTCTCCTTTAAATGACGTCATCCAAGATGGCGTCCCTTGAATTCTGATTGGCTGATAGAATTCTATCAGCCAATCGGAATTAAAGGTAAAAAAATCATATTGGCTGATGCAATCAGCCAATAGTATTGAGCTTGCATTCTATTGGCTGTTCCAATCAGCCAATAGAATGCAAGCTCAATCCTATTGGCTGATTGCATCAGTCAATAGGACTAAAGCTCAATACTATTGGCTGATTACATCAGCCAATAGGATTTTTTCACCTTTAACTTCGATTGGCTGATAGAATTCTATCAGCCAATCAGAATTCAAGGGACGCCATCTTGGATGACATCATTTAAAGGATAATTCATTGTTCAAGAAGACGTCGATTGAAGAGGATGCTCCGCACCGGATGTCTTGAAGATGGACCCGCTCCGCGCCGGGTGGATGAAGATAGAAGATGCTGTCTGGATGAAGACTTCTGCCCGGTTGGATGAAGACTTCTGCTAGGTTGGATGAAGACTTCTGCCGCTTCATTGAGGACTTCTGCTGGCTTCATTGAGGACGGATGTCAGGTCTTCAAAAACTGTAAGTGGATCTTCAGGGTTAGTGTTAGGCTTTTTAAAGGGTTTATTGGGTGGGTTTTATTTTTAGATTGGGGTTTGGGCGGAAAAAGAGCTAAATGCCCTTTTAAGGGCAATGCCCATCCAAATGCCCTTTTCAGGGCAATGGGGAGCTTAGATTTTTTAGTTAGGATTTTATTTGTGGGGTTGGTTGTGTGGGTGATGGGTTTTACTGTTGGGGGGGGGTGTTTGTATTTTTTTTTACAGGTAAAAGAGCTGATTTCTTTGGGGCAATGCCCCGCAAAAGGCACTTTTAAGGGCTATTGGTAGTTTAGTTTAGGCTAGGGTTTTTTTTTATTTTGGGGGGGGGCTTTTTATTTTGATAGGGCTATTAGATTAGGTGTAATCAGTTTAAATATCTGATCATTTCTTTTTTTATTTTGCATAATTTAGTGTTTGTTTGTTTTTGTAATTTAGTTAATTGTATTTAATTTATGTAATTTATTTAATTGTAGTGTAAGGTTAGGTGTTAGTGTAAGACAGGTTAGGTTTTATTTTACAGGTAAATTTGTATTTATTTTAGCTAGGTAGTTAGTAAATAGTTAATAACTATTTACTAACTAGTCTACCTAGTTAAAATAAATGCAAACTTAGCTGTGAAATAAAAATAAAACCTAAGATAGCTAAAATGTAACTATCAGTTATATTGTAGCTAGCTTAGGGTTTATTTTACAGGTAAGTATTTAGTTTTAAATAGGAATTATTTAGTAATTAATAGTAGGTTTTATTTAGATTTATTTTAATTACATTAAAGTTAGTGGGTGTTAGGGATAAGGTTAGACTTAGGGTTAAGTTTAGGGGTTAATACATTTAGTATAGTGGCGGTGACGTTAGGGGTGGCAGATTAGGGGTTAATAAATGTAGGTAGGTGGCGGCGATGTTAGGGGCGGCAGATTAGGGGTTAATAATATTTAATTTGTGTTTGCGATGCGGGAGTACGGCGGTTTAGGGGTTAATATGTTTATTATAGTGGCGTCGATGTCCGGAGTGGCAGATTAGGGGTTAATACGTGTAAGATTAGGGGTGTTTAGACTCTGGGTTTATGTTAGGGTGTTAGGTGTAAGCATAAATTTTATTTCCCCATAGAAATCAATGGGGCTGCGTTACGGAGCTTTACACTCCTTTATTGCAGGTGTTAGGCTTTTTTTTAGCCGGCTCTCCCCATTGATGTGTATGGGGAAATCATGCATGAGCACGTAAAACCAGCTTACCGCAGCGTTCGTATTGGAGTGCGGTATGGAGCTCAATTTTGCTCTACGCTCACTTCTTGCCTGCTAACGCCGGGTTTTTGTAAACCTGTAATACTAAAGCTGTAGGTAAGTGAGCGGTGACAATAACTTGCAAGTTAGTACTGCACCGCTCTTACCGCAAAACTTGTAATCTAGCTGAATATTATTTATGACTATCTCAGCAGTAACCACCAACGTGTTGGTATATCCTAGGTTACAAAATAATTTACTATTGTCTCATCAGTAACCTCCCATATATTTGTATTATTTTACTGTAGTTCTGATCAGGTTATATCTTTTTAAACACAGCAAATTATAATTGTGGAGTAAAGAGGATTCAGTTAGGATAAATATATACAGATTTATTAAACATTAAACAAGATATTAACAAGCGATATACCATTTAATTATACACAAAACAGGCTCTCTGACACACTATACAATAAAATATATTACTTTGCTTAGTTTTAACCCTATAAGTACCAATCTAACAGTGAAATCTATAACATTGCAAATAAACCACCATGAACCAACTATGTAATATGCGTTACTGGCAACTGTTATTTAATACAAATTTAGCCAAATAATACCATTAAAATTATATCCTGATTGTCATGAATACCTCATGATTTAGCTGCTAAGGAGTTAATTCTCTTTAGCCTGTGAGCTAAACAAGATTTGTTTTTCTAGAAGAATTGTGTCCTGTGTTTGTTTGTGTTTTCTTTGAAGTGCCAGGAGCCTCATAAATACTTTGTAGTGTACACAGAAGGGACCTTTATGGCTCAAGCTGTCAGGAGATGGCATGATACAAAACAGTGCTTCTTCCCCATATGCTGATGAGGTCAATAAAAGGACATTGGTCTAATGAAGATATGTGTTTAAAAACCTGTTATGACATTAAATGAAGGGAAATATGACAACCCTGTCATATCTGGTATTAAACCGTTTCTCCCAATGAAACTAAGAAATTGCCGGTCAGTATATATGAAAATAGATTTACTTAGCAGAAATTATAATGGGTTCTATAATTTCAGGCAAAGACTTAGTTTATTGAAGGTCATAAAGACAGGGGGGGTTTCTTAGCCTGCCCAGAAGGGTGTGGTCAGGCAACTTGATTTCTGGAAAATAGGTATAAGAATTTTGTTTTTAACTATAAGATTGTCATTCTTACAAGGGAGGCTGTGACAGCACAGAGTAAGGACCCAATTGCTTCATGCCATCTCTCTGGTAACAGATTCCAAAGACTAGTAAAGTATTCAATCTGTTTTTCTCCTTTTTTATTTTAAAAACTGTTTGCTGTGTGTAATTTTATTTGTAACAACTTTTCATTAATAATGCATTGTGCATAATATGTTTGGCATAATAAATAAATCCTTTATTAAGTGATGGCCATGTTACTGAAAGGACTGGAGTATTAGAACTGTATATTTTAGGTTATTTTCTGTTAAATTGTATTCTGAAAGTTAATGTGTAAGTCTGGGTTTTTTCTTAGGATTTTCCCTTTAATAAATTATAAGTGGTGGCAGCTTAGATATTGTAGTTAATTTAGTGTGGGTGGCATTAAAGGGGAGTTTAAGGCATTTATTTTAAGTCTAGTACAGACTATAGAGTGTTGTTAACCCTTGCACCCACTGAACTAAATCACAAGCTTGCCTGGTGTGGCTAGATTGTGATATATTAGTGACAGTAGAAGGGGTCTGATAACCCTTTCTATGCCAAATAAGTGACAGGCGCAGGGTTGGATAACCCTGGTCGTCACAAATTGGTGGGCAGCGGTGTAGATAATTATTGTTATTAGATTTTAGTGCTTGTGGATTTGCTAGTGTGAAAATCCCAGTACTAAAAAGAAATTGTAACTCACAATTTCCAAAGGTTTAAACTCAGTGCATTATATAGTCACACATTGCAAACAGTCCCCTTCCCTATTCTCTGTTTTTCTTTTCTATTTTATTTTTACTATGGAGTTATATCAGCAACAAACGAAGGAAATGTTGGCACTGTTATGCCAGGAGCGAGATATCCCATCCCGTGGAAAGAACAAAGATGGACTAATACAACTTCTTATCGAATATGATAACAGCCAGGCCACACCAGTTGAAGTCTCAGGAGAGGTGTCTGAAGCTGTGGGCAGTGATTCATTAGGATCTGGGGATCCATTGGACTGTTATTTGCAAACTTTTTTGAAACATATGGGCTCAGTGGATGCAAGTTTGCACATGGAACTGATTACAAAATTTTATGAGACAGGCGGCTGTGGAAGCAGCTGAGAGACAGGCGTCCATGAAGGCAGCTAAAAGACAGACTGCTGAATGACAGGCTAAGAAAGAGTATCAGCTACAGCTTGTACGGTTGGAGAGAGGGATGGTCTCACCTGTTGTTAGTGAACCTAGAGACCCACCTATTCCCAGAGTGCGTGCAGAGAATTTTCCCACTCTGGAGAAAGATGGTGATGTGGATGTATTCCTGCGTAGCTTTGAGAAAGTTTGCAGACAGTTCCAGCTTCCAAGGGAGCAGTGGGCCAAGTACCTTACCCCTGGCCTGAAAGGTCCTGCACTAAAGGCTTTTGCTGAACTACCCCCAGAATTTGATCAGGACTATGATTCCATCAAAGCTGCACTACAGAGGCTATATAATCTTACTCCTGAGGTGTACAGGAAGAAATTCCGTTCTCTGCAGAAAGGTTTGTCAGAGAGCTATACTGCAGCTGTTGGAAACCTGATGACAGCCTTTAAACAGTGGGTCAGAGGGCTAAAGGTTGCCACTATAGAGGAGCTGGAAGAGCTGATTGTGAAGGAGCAATTTTTGCAGCTGTGCCCAGCTTAAGTTCAAGAATGGGTTTTGGATCGTAAACCCATAACAGCATTGGAAGCTGGTAAGCTGGCTAATTTTAACACAGCCAACAGGTCACCAGGGAATGGGAGAAAATCCATTGCTAAGGGGGGATCCACCTGGAAAGGAGCTGCTGCACGACCCCCCTTCACAAAACCTGCCGTGCCTTTGTCTAGTTTGTTTGCTCTATCTGGGAAAGAAGGGGTGAGTGCTGCACCTGGGCAGGGGGATACCCGCAGGTGTTTTGCTTCCAACAAAGTGGGCCACCTCAGCTCCACTTGCCCAGAGAAGATTAACTTGGAGCAATCAGCTGGAGGGGTTAATCCCTCAGAAGTACCAGCTGTTTTGTTTGTTACACGTCCAGAGGAAAGCAACCTAGGAGAACTTGCAACCTGTGCTCATTGGAACTAAGGTAACACTTGGGCTTCAGGACACAGGCGCAGCAGTGCAGTGTGTCCAGGGCTGGTGCTCTCTAAGGACATTATTCCTGGCAGGACTTTAGCAATTAAAGGGATTGGGGGAATGAAACTTGCAGTGCCTATGGCATGAGTATATCTTGATTGGGGAGCGGGGAGAGGTTTAAGAAGTGTGGGGGTATCTGAAAATATTCCTAATGATGTTTTACTGGGTACTTATCTGGGTAGATTGTTATCTCTTTATGTGCCTGACAATGCTACATGTGACCTAGGGACATTAGTTGTAGACCCTTCTGTGAAAAGGGCTGTGTGTGAAAATGCTCAGAGACAGTGTGACCAGGAGGGAGGACAGAGTGCATGTGTGCAAAGTGCTGTGCCTGAACTGGGGGTGTCTGTGCTGAGATGTGAACCTGTAAGAGGAGAGACTGACTGGGGAGAACGATGGATAGATGGTGTGTGTCTTCCTGTAGTTAAACCAGCAGTATCTGCGGAATTAAAGTTAACTGTACAGTGTGAGACTGATGGGGGAGAAAGGCAGATAGACTGTGTGGGTCTGTCTGTGCCTGAACTGAGTTTAACTGTACAGGGAAAAACTGTCTGTGAGAGGAGGCAGATGAGTGGTGAGTGTCTGTCTGTGATTGAATCAGTGGATTCTATAGAAGGTGAGACTGACGGGGCGAGAATGACTGGTTGACTGGGCCGCTGGATGATGTGTGCCAGTCTGGGCCAGGACCAATTGAGTCCCCTGTGGAAAGACAGGATATATGGTATAAATAGCAGAAGGAAGATATGTGCTTGTCTGCACCAGTGTCAGAAGGATCCCAAATTATGTGTGGGGATGTGAAGTTGCAGACTGACTGTGAGAGAGAGCAGGGGGAAAAGGTATCCCACTCTATGATAGAAGCAGCAGAGCCACAGATTTTAGAGTGTGTGGGGGAGGAGGGTACAGGATACTCTTTGAGTTACACGAGAGTGAGGGTGAAATATTGTGGGTGACAGAGACCCCAGTAACCTCAGCTGTGACCTATAAGCAGACTGCACAGACTAGGGGACAGAGACTGACACAGACAGCAGACACAGGGGGGGGGGGAGTACAGAGAAGTGTATTTACACAGCCCCACAGTGCCATTCAACAGATACACTGATAGGTTTGCAGAATCAGAGTCCCCAGCAGGGCCAGCAGCTAGGTCCCACAGTGGAAAAGAGGGGGGCCATTAGTCAACCACCTACCAACCCTAACAGAGTGCAGGAGTACAGGAATTCTACTCCAGTGGGAGGGCAAGAGCCCTGGGTAGTTAAGCAGCAACTGACAGCACACAATATGTTCATAGAGCACACAATATATAGCAAGACCCTAGGCTCCATGGACACCTCTGTAACAGGGGATGATGTGTTATTCAGGGATAAGATGTAAGCCTTATTGGGGAAGGTACCTGCAAAACCCAGAGATGCTAATGCCATATCCCTACAAAAACAGTTGCAGGATTTTACTGCCAGAGAGGGAGTGTATGAGATGGGCCAAAATGTTCTTGTACTAACACCCATGAGGCAGAACAAGCTACAGGCTAGAGTGAATAGTGTGTCATTTTTAAATGGAGGGCATCTTGATGGCAAAACTGCTATGTGCAATGGCAATGGTGTTATCACCACAAGGGGAAGCTGCCTTTGATACGCATCTGGAGTGGCTTGTAGCCACCCCCTTTTGCGTCTCTTATTGGGGGAGGTGTCACGAATACCTCATGATTTAGCTGCTAAGGAGTTAATTCTCTTTAGCCTGTGAGCTAAAAAAGATTTGTTTTTCAAGAAGAATTGTGTCCTGTGTTTGTTTGTGTTTTCTTTGAACTGTCAGATGGCATGATACAAAACAGTGCTTCTTCCCCATATCCTGATGAGGTCAATAAAAGGACATTGGTCTAATGAAGATATGTGTTTAAAAACCTGTTATGACATTAAATGAAGGGAAATATGACAACCCTGTTATGACAGGGGGGATCTGGTATTAAACCCTTTCTCCCAATGAAACTAAGAAATTGCCGGTCAGTATATATGAAAATAGATTTACCTAGCAGAAATTATAATGGGTTCTATAATTTCAGGCAAAGACTTAGTTTATTGAAGGTCATAAAGACAGGGGGGTTTCTTAGCCCGCCCAGGAGGGTGTGGTCAGGCAACTTGATTTCTGAAAAATAGGTATAAGAATTTTGTTTTTAACTATAAGATTGTCATTCTTACAAGGGAGGCTGTGACAACACAGAGTAAGGACCCAATTGCTTCATGCCATCTCTCTGGTAACAAATTCCAAAGACTAGTAAAGTATTCAATCTGTTTTTCTCCTTTTTTATTTTAAAAACTGTTTGCTGTGTGTAATTTTATTTGTAACAACTTTTTATTAATAAAGCATTGTGCATACTATTTTTGGCATAATAAATAATTAATTTATTAAGTGTTGGCCTTTGTCTAATAATTGAACCACGTTACTGAAAGGACTGGAGTATTAGAACTGTATATTTTAGGTTATTTTCTGCTAAATTGTATTCTGAAAGTTAATGTGTAAGTCTGGGTTTTTTCTTAGGATTTTCCCTTTAATAAATTATAAGTGGTGGCAGCTTAGATATTGTAGTTAGTTTAGTGTGGGTGGCATTAAAGGGGAGTTTTGGGCATTTCTTTTAAGTCTAGTACAGACTAGAGAGTGTTGTTAACCCTTGCACAAACTGAACTAAATCACAAGCTTGCCTGGTGTGATATATTAGTGACAGTAGAAGAGGTCTGATAACCCTTTCTGTGCCAAATAAGTGACTGGCGCAGGGTTGGATAACCCTGGTCGTCACACTGATACTTAACAATTTATAGCAATTAGTCAGATTCAGAATGAGTATGCACAGCTAATGAACACATAAAACCCTTTGTGAATGCTTCAACAGGTCTCAGCCTTAGAGAATACAAAACCACTAAAATTAAAAATATATTTAAACGTAACGCCCAGAGCTTTCCTTATAACAAGCTAAAATTTAACTACACAATATCTATGAAAGGATTTCTTGTATTGTTAGGTGAATTAGATTCCTAGACAATATGAACCAGACTATAGGGGTAGTACATATATATAAATGGCCTTATAATTTATATCATGCCTATCTCAATAAAGACTTTGAATGCAATAACTGCTTAAATATAAGTAAAGACTTTTTATACTTCCCCACAAATATTTGCTCTCCAAGCCTCTAGTCAAACTGTATATTCCCACTGTATCTGGTCCCACAGAATATTTTAGTCCACAGGAAAAACAGGCAAAAGTTTTCAAAGATATCAAATATATAAGATGCGTACCACCAGGATTCAAAGTTCTCTTTCAGGGAATTTTTGGACAGCGCTTTAAGCCCACTTTCAATTAGTGTAAGCCCCCTTGTGGGTGTCCTGTGTCCCAATTTATCCTGAATTGTAACTCCGCCCTGATCTCTAACAGCTATTCACTGATGTGTGAAGATCTGTAACGCTGTGATTGGATGAATACTAATTAACTTTTTGGAGTAATGCACCCAATGTTAAGTATAGCTGGTTGTACTTTTACTAACTGGCCACAAGATGATGATGGTGAGTTGTGCCATAAAGATGAACTATCTCTTACATTTTATCTTTCTTAGAATTTATTTTTCACACACACACACATATATATATATATATATATATATATATATATATATTCATTTTTCTAATCTGTGAGCTAGACTTCATAAATTGACCAGATATGTTTAAAAAAGTATTCATGTGTTCATGGCTTATCATTTGGTCACTGCTTTATTAAAATAGATGTACATGGGCTTTAACATAGGGAGATAATTTATATATACATCAATCTCCTTATGTTTATTTAATATTTTGGTTTAACTAAAATGTACCAGTTTAAAATTAAATCATCATGAATTAGATAGATACTTACTTACACATAAGGCATATACCTATATAGATCTCCCTATGTGGGTATCCCATGGGTAAGTGTATCTTACAGATGAGGCATAATGAATTATATAGTATTTTACTATAATTTCTCATTATATGTATATCTTAATCTGTCATGATTTCTTAATATATGGTGATATCTGGGAGTAGAATTTGGTTACCCCTGTTGATCAGGTGATCAGTATATATCTTCATGTACAATACATAAACATTTAAATCAAATACATACATATATATATATTTATATATATTTATATATATATATATATATATATATATATATATATATGCAGTATATTATATATATATATATATACACACCATACTGGTTATTGCATATACTTAATTCCATATTTAACTTATCTATACATTCAAACATGTGGTTATTATATACACTGGTTATCAGTTTGTACAGTATTGGAACACAGTTTGTGTAACAATTTTTATATACAGGTCTAACCTTTTCTTTAACTTGTATATAAAATTGTATTTCTTTTCCAAACAAACATTGTCTTTTGCTTATGGGAGTAGCCTGGCATCCTCATTAACATATGAGTGAGGGCCCATTTGTTTGTAATTCCATTCACAATACATTCTAGACAATGGGACTCCACCTGTGTTTCTCTTTTGTGTTTACAAACAGCAGAGGTTGTTCCTGGCCAAAATTTTGTTACCTTCTCATGGACAAATGTACAATTTTCATTAAATTGTGTCTATGGGATAAAGTCTTAAAAAAAATGGTGTGGCTTGATTCTATTTAGAGACTGGAAGCATCAAAAGTTTCAACAATGGTGGGGTCTGAATAGGAAGTCTCTTGAAAACAGGTTTCACACCTTGAACAAACTTTTGTAGGACTGTTTGCAATTTGAAAATATAGTGTTACTGTTAAAAGAAATGCAATATTTTTCCATGTGCCTATGACTCAACAGCCCGCTTTCCTTCCCTCCTTACCTTCCCCACTTTTGCCCATTTTCTCAAACATTGCTTTGTTTAGTGTTTGTTTGGTCTTATTTCCAAGTCACTCTGGACATTCTCTTGCGGCATCAGCAGCCTCTAGATTTGGGGTTCCAATTCTCCTGCAAACTACCGCCCCATATCACTGCTTCTGCTAGCTTAAAAAGTCCTGGAAAAACTAGTTTTCGAACACCTAACCCACTTCCTATCCTCCAACTCATTGCTTGACCCCCTTCAATCTGGCTTCCGTCCCCAGCACTCAACTGAGACTGCCCTCACCAATGTTACCAACAATCATCTTTCTGCTAAAAACAATGGCAACTATTCTATACTTATCTTACTTGACCTGTCTGCTGCCTTTGATACTGTTGACCATCCCTTCCTCCTATGGACTCTCAGCTCCCTTGGGCTCTGTGACATTGCCCTCTCCTGGATCCACTCTTATCTCTCTAATAGGGCCTTTTCTGTCTCATTTGCTGGCGACTCCTCCTCTTCATTGCCTCTGTCTGTTGGATTACCTCAAGGCTCTGTTCAAGGCCCTCTAACCTTCTCTATTTATACTTCCTCACTGGGTAAACTTATCAGTAGCCATGGCTTCAACTATCACCTCTATGCTGATGATACTCAGATCTACCTATCCACCCCTGCACTCTCTACTTCTGTCCTTTCCCACATCACCAACTGCTTATCTGGCATGCCTTCCTGGATGGACTCTCACCACCTAAAACTCAACATGTCCAAGACTGAGCTTCTCCTAATCCCCACATCTAATTCTACTCCAGTTTCTAACTTTACTATCACTGTTGGTGACACTACTATCTCCAATAAACAAAGGTGTCCACAGCATAAGCTTCCAGATCTTTTCTTTATTTAGGGAATGATTCAAAGGTACAAAAATAGCAGTAACGTTTCAGGTTATACACCCTTAGTCATGACTAAAGGTGTATAACCTGAAATGTTACTGCTATTTTTGTACCTTTGAATCCTTCCCTAAATAAAGAAAAGATTTGGAAACGTATGCTGTGGACACCTTTATTTATTGGATGTAATTTGGAGCTAGCAGTGAGCTTCTGTCTGTGTTTGCATTTGCATTAGCAAGGTGTACCTAATAAAGTGGCCGGTGAGTGTATGAGTATAGGTGATTTTTGCAATATTTAAATTGTTTTGAAAATATAGAAGTGGATCTGCGCCAATATTCTATTTTGTTAATATTGTTGAATAACACTCAAAATATTGGCCAAGATTACAAGTAGTGCAGTTGAAGTAAAATGTTTGCATACAATCGAAAACCGACACATATTCAGATCGACCGATATTGCTGGTTTCCCTATACTGGATTCAGTTTGTTAGACACCACTATCTTCAAGTCTGCTGCCTAGGAGTTACACTTGATTCCAATTTGTCCTTCATACCCCACATCCAATCACTCTCTTCATTCTGTCGCAACCACCTACTCAATATCTCACAAATTTGTCCTTTTCTGAGTGCTGAAACTACTAAACAGCTAATCCATTCTCTAGTAATTTCCCGGCTTGACTACTGTAATAACCTACTAACTGGCCTTCCTCTCTCCTGCCTCTCCCCCCTTCAATCCATCCTAAATGCCTCTGCTAGGCTAATCCACCACTCCCGACGCTCTGTATCCACTGCACCACTCTGTGAGTCCCTTCACTGGCTCCCCATTCACAGCAGAATTAAATTAAAAATTCTCACTCTGACCTACAAAGCCCTTACCAATGCAGCCCCCCACATGTCCTCACTCATCAACAAATATACTCCAGCCCGTCCCCTAAGATCCAAAAATGATCTACTACTTGCCTCTTCTACCATCACCTTCTCACATGCTAGACTACAGGACTTCTCTCGTGCGGCACCAACCCTCTGGAACGCATTTCCACCTGTCAGACTTTCCCCCAACCTCTCCTCCTTTAAACGCTCCCTAAAACTTTCTTGTTCAGGGAAACCTATCACCAAATCAGTAACTAATGAATTCCACTTGCCTAATAGTTGCCCTCATCTAACTCCACACTAACATCATTCCCACCTTTGGAGTACCCACCTCCTGTTTCTCACCCTCCTACCCATTTAGATTCAGCTAGATTACGTGTTTTGACCGCTATAGGGAAATTAACGACAGCCACAAAAGTGGCGGTAGTTAAACTCCCTACAGCGCTGCTATTACAGGTTTTGAAAAACCCGGATTGTGCGGGTGATATGGTGGTGTTGAGCTCCATACCTCACCCAAATACAAGCGGTGTTTTGACGTGCTTGTGCACAATTTCCCCGTAGACATCAATAGGGAGAACCGGCAAAAAAAAAAAAAGCCTAATACCTGCGATCGCAGAAACAAAAGCTCCGTAACTCAGCCCCATTGATGTCTATGGGGAAAGAAAAAGTTATGTTTAAACCTAACACCCTAACATAAAAACCATGTCTAAACACCCCTAATTTGCTGCCCCTGAAATTGCCGCAACCTACATAATGTTATTAACCCCTAATCTGCTGCCCCTAACATCACCGCCACCTAAATACACTTATTAACCCCTAATCTGCTGCCCTTAACATAGCTGCCACCTAAATAAACTTATTAACCCCTAATCTGCCGCCCCTAACATCGCCGCCACCTACATTACAGTTATTAACCCCTAATCTGCTGCCCTTAACATCGCCGTCAACTAAATACATTTATTAACTCCTAATCTGCCGCACTTAACATCGCCGCCACCTAAATACACTTATTAACCCCTAATCTGCTGCCCCTAACATCGCCGCCACCTACATTACAGTTATTAACCCCTAATCTGCTGGCTCTCACATCGCCGCCACCTACCTACACTTATTATCCCTAATCTGCTGCCCCCAATGTTGCCGCAACTATACTAAAGTTATTAACCCCTAAACCTCTGGCCTCCCACATCACTAACACTACATAAATATATTAACACCTAAACCTAACCCTAACCCTAAGCATAACCCTAACGTAACCCTGAACCTAACCCTAGCCCCCTTAAATTAAATATAATTAAAATAAAGCTAAATAAAATTTACAATTATTCCCTAAATAATTCCTATTTAAAACTAAATACTTACCTATAAAATAAAACCTAAACTAGCTACAAATTAACTAATAGTTATGCGATCTCAATCCTAATAGAATGCAAGCTCAATCCTATTGGCTGATTGTATCAGCCAAAAGGATGAAAGCTCAATCCTATTGGCTGATTTCAACAGCCAATAGGATTTTTTTCCCCTTTAATTCCTATTGGCTGATAGAATTCTATCAGCCAATCGGAATGTAAGGGACGCCATCTTGGATGACGTCACTTAAAGTGAACTTCATTTTCCAGCGACGATCGGAAGAAGAGGATGCTCCGCCCTGGAATTCTTGAACATAGACCCGCTCCGCGCCAGATGGATGAAGATAGAAAATGCCGTCTGGATGAAGACTTCTGCCCGCTTGGATGAAGATTTCTGCCGGCTTCAATGAAGACTTCTGCCCTCTTGGATGAAGACTTCTGCTGCCTGGATGAGGATGGATCACTTCGAAAACTGTAAGTGGATCGTTGGGGGTTAGTGTTAGGTTTTTTTAAGGGTTTATTGGGTGGGTTTTATTTTTAGCTTAGGGTTTGGGCACCGTAAAAGAGCTAAATTACCTTTTAAGGGCAATGCCCATCCAAATGCCCTTTTCAGGGCAATGTTTAGCTTAGGTTTATTTAGATAGAATTTTATTTTGGGGGTTTCGTTGTGTGGGTGGTGGGTTCTACTGTTGGGGGGTTGTTTGTATTTTTTTTTACATGTAAAAGAGCTGATTTCTTTGGGGCAATGCCCCACAAAAGGCCGTTTTTTATTTTGGGGGGGCTTTTTTATTTTGATAGGGCTATTAGATTAGGAGTAATTCATTTTTATTTTTGATAATTTCGTTTTTATTTTGTGTAATTTAGTGTTTATTTTTTTGTAATTTAGATAATTGTATTTTAGTTATTTATTTCATTTTATTGTAATGTTAGGTTTTAGTGTAAGGCAGGTTACTTTGTATTTATTTTAACTAGGTAGCTAGTAAATAGTTAATAACTATTTACTAACTAGTCTACCTAGTTAAAATAAATACAAACGTACCTGTGAAATAAAAATAAAACCTAAGATAGATACAATATAACTATTAGTTATATTGTAGCTAGCTTAGGTTTTATTTTATAGGTATTTATTTAGTTTCAAATAGGAATTATTTAGGTAATAATTGTAAGTTTTATTTAGATTTATTTTAATTATTTTTAAGTTAAGGGGGTCTTAGGTTTAGGGTTAGACTTAGGCTTACGTTAGGGTTAGGTTTAGGGGTTAATATATTAAATATATTTATGTAGAGATGTGGAAGGCCAGAGGTTTAGGGGTTAATAGTTTAATTTAGTATATTTCGTTGTGGGGGGCTTGCGGTTTCGGGGGTTAATAGGTTTATTATTAGACATGTGCAGTTCGTTTCGGATTTATTCGGAAATTCGGAAAATTCTGTAAATTCGGAGATTCGGATCGATTCGAATTTCCGAATTAAAATACTTCCGAATCTACCGAATGAATCCGAAATAGCTGCCGTATCTCCGAATAAATCCGAATTAGTTCGGTAAAATTAGGCATTTCCCCATAGGAAACATTGTTTCCCCATTGTTTCCTACGGGGAAAAACTAAGTCTGCACCTAACACCCTAACATGTACCCCGAGTCTCTAAACACCCCTAATCTAACACTTATTAACCCCTAATCTGCCACCCCCGCTATCGCTGACACCTGCATTATCTTATTAAACCCTAATCTGTCGACCGGATATCGCCGCCACCTACATTATAGCTATTAACCCCTAATCTGCTGTCCCTAACATCGCCGACCCCTACATTATAGTTATTAACCCCTAATCTGCCCCCCCCCAACGTCGCCGCAATCTAACTACAAGTATTAACCCCTAATCTGCCGACCGGATATCGCCGCCACCTACATTATAGCTATTAACCCCTAATCTGCTGTCCCTAACATCGCCGACCCCTACATTGTAGTTATTAACCCCTAATCTGCCCCCCCCAACGTCGCCGCAATCTAACTACAAGTATTAACCCCTAATCTGCCGACCGGATATCGCCGCCACCTACATTATAGCTATTAACCCCTAATCTGCTGTCCCTAACATCGCCGACCCCTACATTATAGTTATTAACCCCTAATCTGTCCCCCCCCCCAACGTCGCCGCAATCTAACTACAAGTATTAACCCCTAATCTGCCGACCGGATATCGCCGCCACCTACATTATAGCTATTAACCCCTAATCTGCTGTCCCTAACATCGCCGACCCCTACATTATAGTTATTAACCCCTAATCTGCCCCCCCCCCAACGTCGCCACAATCTAACTACAAGTATTAACCCCTAATCTGTCGACCGGATATCGCCGCCACCTACATTATAGCTATTAACCCCTAATCTGCTGTCCCTAACATCGCCGACCCCTACATTATAGTTATTAACCCCTAATCTGCCCCCCCCAACGTCGCCGCAATCTAACTACAAGTATTAACCCCTAATCTGCCGACCGGATATCGCCGCCACCTACATTATAGCTATTAACCCCTAATCTGCTGTCCCTAACATCGCCGACCCCTACATTATAGTTATTAACCCCTAATCTGCCCCCCCAACGTTGCCGCAATCTAACTACATATCGCCGCCACCTACATTATAGCTATGAACCCCTAATCTGCTGTCCCTAACATCGCCGACCCCTACATTATAGTTATTAACCCCTAATCTGCCCCCCCCCAACGTCGCTGCAATCTAACTACAAGTATTAACCCCTAATCTGCCGACCGGATATCGCCGCCACCTACATTATAGCTATTAACCCCTAATCTGCTGTCCCTAACATCGCCGACCCCTACATTATAGTTATTAACCCCTAATCTGCCCCCCCAACGTCGCCGCAATCTAACTACATATCGCCGCCACCTACATTATAGCTATGAACCCCTAATCTGCTGTCCCTAACATCGCCGACCCCTACATTATAGTTATTAACCCCTAATCTGCCCCCCCCCAACGTCGCTGCAATCTAACTACAAGTATTAACCCCTAATCTGCCGACCGGATATCGCCGCCACCTACATTATAGCTATTAACCCCTAATCTGCTGTCCCTAACATCGCCGACCCCTACATTATAGTTATTAACCCCTAATCTGCCCCCCCCCAACGTCGCCGCAATCTAACTACAAGTATTAACCCCTAATCTGCCAACCGGATATCGCCGCCACCTACATTATAGCTATAATTAAGGTAGGAAAAATCTGATTGGTTGATTCAATCAGCCAATCAGATTCAAGTTCAATCCGATTGGCTGATCCAATCAGCCAATCAGATTGACCTCGCATTCTATTGGCTGATCGGAACAGCCAATAGAATGCGAGGTCAATCTGATTGGCTGATTGGATCAGCCAATCGGATTGAACTTGAATCTGATTGGCTGATTGAATCAGCCAATCAGATTTTTCCTACCTTAATTCCGATTGGCTGATAGAATCCTATCAGCCAATCGGAATTCAAGGGACGCCATCTTGGATGACGTCACTTAAAGGTACAGTCATTTAGTCGTCGGATCAAGAAAGAAGAGGATGCTCCGCGTCGGATGTCCTCAGGATGCTGCCGCTCCGCTCCGGATGGATGAACACAGAAGATGCCACCTGGATCAAGACTTCTGATGGATGGAAGACCTCTTCTTACCCCGCTTGGATGAAGACTTCTGTCGGTCTGGATCTCCTCTTCTGCCCCATCGGATGAAGACTTCGGCCCGGCTGGGTGAACACGACTCAAGGTAGGGAGATCTTCAGGGGGGTAGTGTTAGGTTTATTTAAGGGGGGTTTGGGTTAGAGTAGGGGTATGTGGGTGGTGGGTTGTAATGTTGGGGGGGTATTGTGTTTTTTTTTACAGGCAAAAGAGCTGTTTTCTTTGGGGCATGCCCCCGCAAAAGGCCCTTTTAAGGGCTGGTAAGGTAATAGAGCTGTTAACTTTTGTAATTTAGTATAGGGTAGGGCATTTTTTTATTTTGGGGGGCTTTGTTATTTTATTAGGGGGCTTAGATTAGGTGTAATTAGTTTAAAATTCTTGTAATATTTTTTTATTTTTTGTAATTTAGTGTTTGTTTTTTTGTACTTTAGTTTAGTTTATTTCATTGTATTTAATTGTAGGTACTTGTAGTTAATTTATTTAATGATAGTGTAGTGTTAGGTTTAATTGTAACTTAGGTTAGGATTTATTTTACAGGTAATTTTGTAATTATTTTAACTAGGTAGCTATTAAACTGTAAATATCTATTTAATAGCTATTTTACCTAGTTAAAATAAATACAAAGTTGCCTGTAAAATAAATATAAATCCTAAAATAGCTACAATGTAACTATTAGTTATATTGTAGCTATATTAGGGTTTATTTTACAGGTAAGTATTTAGATTTAAATAGGATTCATTTATTTAACTAATTTAATGATAGTGTAGTGTTAGGTGTAATTGTAACTTAGGTTAGGATTTATTTTACAGGTAAATTTGTATTTATTTTAGCTAGGTAGTTATTAAATAGTTATTAACTATTTAATAACTATTGTACCTAGTTAAAATAAATACAAAGTTGCCTGTAAAATAAATATAAATCCTAAAATAGCTACAATGTAACTACTAGTTATATTGTAGCTATATTAATAGCTAGTAGGGGGCTTCGATTAGGTGTAATTAGTTTAAAATTCTTGTAATATTTTATTATTTTTGGTAATTTAGTGTTTGTTTGTTTTTTGGTACTTTTCTGATGGATGGAAGTCCTCTTCTTGCCCCGCTTGGATGAAGACTTCTGCCGGTCTGGATGTCCTCTTCTGCCCCATCGGATGAAGACTTTGGCCCGGCTGGGTGAACACGACTCAAGGTAGGGAGATCTTCAGGGGGGTAGTGTTAGGTTTATTTAAGGGGGTTTGGGTTAGAGTAGGGGTATGTGGGTGGTGGGTTGTAATGTTGGGGGGTGGTATTGTGTTTTTTTTTTACCCGTTATCCGGTCGGCAGATTAGGGGTTAATACTTGTAGTTAGATTGCCGCGACGTTGGGGGGGGGGGCAGATTAGGGGTTAATAACTATAATGTAGGGGTCGGCGATGTTAGGGACAGCAGATTAGGGGTTCATAGGGATAATGTAGGTTGCGGCGATATCCGGTCGGCAGATTAGGGGTTAAAACTTGTAGTTAGATTGCGGCGACGTTGGGGGGGCAGATTAGGGGTTAATAACTATAATGTAGGGGTTGGCGATGTTAGGGACAGCAGATTAGGGGTTCATAGGGATAATGTAGGTTGCGGGTATATACGGTCGGCAGATTAGGGGTTAATACTTGTAGTTAGATTGCGGCGACGTTGGGGGGGGGCAGATTAGGTGTTAATAACTATAATGTAGGGGTCGGCGATGTTAGGGACAGCAGATTAGGGGTTCATAGGGATACTGTAGGTTGCGGCGATATCCGGTCGGCAGATTAGGGGTTAAATAATGTTATTATAGGGTTTGCGATGTGGGGGGGCCTCGGTTTAGTGGTTCATAGGTAGTTTATGAGTGTTAGTGACTTAGTGTACTAAATGGGTGTTAGTGTACTAAAACATAACGAATTTCGGAACCGAATAGAACCGAATTCAGCCGAATTTATTCGAATCCGAATAAATCCGAAATGAATTTATTCGAATCCGAATAAATCCGAAACGAATTCATTCAAATGTTGCCGAATTCGATTCGATCCGAACCGAAATTCGAAAAGTCAGAATCGATCCAAACCGAAAACTAACCGAATTAATAAAGTTTTTTAAGTGGCGGCGATGTCCGGAGCAGCAGATTAGGGGTTAATAATTTTATTTTAGTTTTTGCGATGCGGGAGGGCCTCGGTTTAGGGGTTAATAGGTAGTTTATGGGTGTTAGTGTACTTTTTAACACTTTAGTTATGAGTTTTATGCTACAGCTTTGTAACATAAAACTCATTACTACTGATTTTAGATGGCGGTACGAATCGTGTCAGTATCTATACTGACAAGATTCGTACCGCCATCTAAAGTCAGTAGTAATGAGTTTTATGTTAAACTCATAACTGTACCGCTCACTTTTTGGCCTCCCAGGCAAACTCGTAATACCGACACTATGGAAGTCCCATTGAAAAAGGACTTTTTAAAAAGTGCGGTACTGACGTTGCGTGACGGCGAAAAAGGTGTGCGTACCTATACCTACAAGACCTGTAATAGCAGCATTAGGAAAAAAGCAGCGTTATGAAGCATAACAATGCTTTTTCACTCATAATGCAAAACTCGTAATCTAGCTGAAAAATGGAAAAATGGCTCCCAATTCCCCCTGTATTTGTCTGTTAAATTTTGTCTGGTGTCTCGTATTGTACTGTCCTTTTATCTTTGTTACCCATTGACAGCGCTGCAGAATCTGTTGGCGTTTTATAAATAAGGAATAATAATAATAATAATTTCATTATGAGGTTAGGGAGTTGGATCTTATTTTGTTTTGCTAGATATATTCTTGATGTTACGTGCCTTTCTTTTTGGTTTAATGATTTTGTTGTATTATTTGTTATCATATTTACTCTATCCTATTTTGTTTCTTTTTGCCCCCTTTTAGGCATTCTGGCCATATGACCACAGCACAGTGATGTGCGGTAACTTCAGAGGCTGGTGAGGCAGTGTCTAGGAATCGGATACGCCTTCATTCTTTAGATATCCTTTGTTGAAGAAATAGCAATTGCACATGGGCGAGCCAATATCTATATGCAGCCACCATTCAGTATCTACTGAGCATATTTAGATATGATTTTCAACAAAGGATATCTTATTTTCTTCATTCTTTTGATATCCTTTGTTGAAAAGCATATCTAAATATGCTTATAAGCTATCGAGCATATTTAGATATGAATTTCAACAAAGGATATCTGATTTCCTTCATTCTTTTGATATCCTTTGTGGACAAGCATATCTAAATATGCTCAGTAGCTAATGAGCATATTTAGATATGATTTTCAACAAAGGATATCAAAAGAATGAAGGAAATCAGATATCCTTTGTTGAAATTCATATCTAAATATGCTCAATAGCTACTGAGCATATTTAGATATGCTTTTCAACAAAGGATATCAAAAGAATGAAGAAAATCAGATATCCTTTGTTGAAATTCATATCTAAATATGCTCAGTAGCTACAGAGCATATTTAGATATGCTTTTCAAAGGATGTGTGTGTGTAGTGTATATCTGCATGTGTATGTATATGTGTGTAATTGTATACATGTGTGTGTGTTTAGTGTATATCTGCTTGTGTATGTATATGTGTGTAATTGTATACATGTGTGTGTTTAGTGTATATCTGCATGTGTATGTATATTTGTGTATACATGTGTGTGTTTAGTGTATATCTGCATGTGTATGTATATGTGTGTATACATGTGTGTGTTTAGTGTATATCTGCATGTGTATGTATATGTGTGTATACATGTGTGTGTTTAGTGTATATCTGCATGTGTATGTATATGTGTGTATACATGTGTGTGTTTAGTGTATATCTGCATGTGTATGTATATGTGTGTATACATGTGTGTGTTTAGTGTATATCTGCATGTGTATGTATATGTGTGTATACATGTGTGTGTTTAGTGTATATCTGCATGTGTATGTATATGTGTGTATACATGTGTGTGTTTAGTGTATATCTGCATGTGTATGTATATGTGTGTATACATGTGTGTGTTTAGTGTATATCTGCATGTGTATGTATATGTGTGTATACATGTGTGTGTTTAGTGTATATCTGCATGTGTATGTATATGTGTGTATACATGTGTGTGTTTAGTGTATATCTGCATGTGTATGTATATGTGTGTATACATGTGTGTGTGTAGTGTATATCTGCATGTGTATGTATATGTGTGTATACATGTGTGTGTTTAGTGTATATCTGCATGTGTATGTATATGTGTGTATACATGTGTGTGTTTAGTGTATATCTGCATGTGTATGTATATGTGTGTATACATGTGTGTGTTTAGCGTATATCTGCATGTGTATGTATATGTGTGTATACATGTGTGTGTTTAGTGTATATCTGCATGTGTATGTATATGTGTGTATACATTTGTGTGTGTTTTTGCCTTTACAACAACACAAGTACATTAGTTATCATAATATCTAGTTGCAAGTTCAACACATACAAACCAAAATAATGTAACATGTCTATCTATTGTACGTTGTATTATTTCTATCTAGAAATAAATCTCACCTCCATCTTAGCAAAAAGAAGAAAAAGAAAAAAGAGAAAACTTTGTGGCCCTTTGAGACAGAAGTTTGGACACCCCACAATCTACAAGAACACAAGTGTGTGTGTTATAAATAATATCAACTAACTAACTTCATCAAGTGCCGCCAGCCGCCACCTACCTAACAAAAGAATGTGATTCAATAGATTGGCAGCCTCAGTCACTCACTATAAGTCAGACTCAGAGTCACACAAAGCTCACTCCCAATAGCCCCCACTCTTCATTTAACCAGGTATATTTTTCACAATTGAGCAGTGACAGCCATTTTACCCCATGGCTGCTAGTAACATAAAAATCAACATTTTGTCTCTCTGCAGTCTGCACTCTGCACCACAAATGAACAGCAGTTTGACCCCCTTGACTGCCACTTATTTACTTCTGCTCCATATTTGTAATGCAGTGATGCATATGAGATATTTTACATTAATTAAACCTATGGACTTTAAAAAACTGGACAAATAAATAACTAGTATCAATAATTTCCACTACATATTGCCTATTATTTAAATACACCTCTCCTCATTTACATCTTGCCTTCCCTAGGTAGAACAAAAAATTGACTTGCAAATTTTTGGATATGGACAGTTGGACACCATTGATAATTGGGGGTATTTCAGTAATTATTGGGGTTCTTAGCAGCCCCAAGATCTCTCTTGAACTGACTCAATAGGTGAGAGGTTACATAAAATGGGTGACTTGATTTAATAATAATTATTACTAGTAGTAGTAAATAACCAAAAACAGGCTACAGCTTTTATAGTGACTGAGACGACAAGGAAGTTGGTTTCTTATTCAAGCTGTTTCTTATTCGGGAAATTCTGTTTCTTATTCATGGAAGTTGGTTTCTTATTCAATTTTTTTGTCAGACTGCTTTAAATTTACTTTAAAATAAAAAAATAGGTTTTATTAAAATAATAATATGATTCATATAATGTAGTTACACAGAGGTGGAATCTCTTTATATAACAATTAGATATACAAACTTGAAAAAAGGGCATACGTTGGCACCACTACAAATATTACTATTTTGAATAAATAACATATATTTTCAAAGGGTTAATAACCATTCGGCCACTGATTTCACTATGATTTTATACAGGGTAGATCCCATTCCCCCTCCATGTCATTCAATTGTTTTTAGCCTGGCCCAATGGTGTTTTTGCCACAGAAATTGATGCCAACACTGGCATAGGTGACATAATTCTCATTTTTGAATAAGTAACAGATATTTTCAAAGAGTTAATAACCATTGGGCCACTGATTTCACTATGAATTTATACAGGGTAGATCCCCCTCCATGTCATGCAATTGTTTTTAGCCTGGCCCAATGGTGTTTTTGGCACAGAAATTGATGCCAACACTGGCATAGGTGACATAATTCTCATTTTTGAATAAGTAACAGATATTTTCAAAGGGTTAATAACCATTGGGCCACTGATTTCACTATGAATTTATACAGGGTAGATCCCCCTCCATGTCATGCAATTGTTTTTAGCCGGGCCCAATGGTGTTTTTGGCACAGAAATTGATGCCAACACTGGCATAGGTGACATAATTATCATTTTTGAATAAGTAACAGATATTTTCAAAGGGTTAATAACCATTGGGCCACTGATTTCACTTTGAATATGTACAGGGCAGATCCTCTTCCATGCCATGCAATTGTTTTTAGCCTGGCACAATGGTGTTTTGGCACAGAAATTGATGCCAATGCTGGCATAGGTGACATAATTCTCATTTTTGAATAAGTAACCGATATTTTCAAAGGGTTAATAACCATTGGGCCAGGCTAAAAACAATAGCATGGCATGGAGGGGGATCTACCATGTATATATTCATAGTGAAATCAGTGGCCCAATGGTTATTAACCCTTTGAAAATATATGTTATTTATTCAAAATAGTAATATTTGTAGTGGTGCCAACGTATGCCCTTTTTTCAAGTTTGTATATCTGTTATATAAAGAGATTCCACCTCTGTGTAACTACATTTATATGAATCATATTATTATTTTAATAAAACCTATTTTTTTATTTTAAAAAAAATTGAATAAGAAACCAACTTCCATGAATAAGAAACAGAATTTCACGAATAAGAAACAGCTTGAATAAGAAACCAACTTCCTTGTCGTGTGACTGAGGCTGCTGGGGCCCTGGGCCATCTTTTCTTTTCTTTTAGGCGGCACTAAGTTGAAGTTAGATAACGTGAGTTGAAGTTGAACTTATACATTTATTACAACGAACTTGCAGCCTCGCTGCCTCTATAGTCAAGGGAAGTGACTTGAGTCACTTGACTATTTTGGCAGCGAGGCTGCAAGTTCGTTGTAATAAATGTATAAGTTCAACTTCAACTCACGTTATCTAACTTCAACTTAGTGCCGCACTGCCGCCTAAAATAAAAGATTGGCCCAGGGCCCAAGCAGGCTCAGGAGGACAGGACTCACTATAAAAGGCTGAGGCCCGCCACCGCCACTGACAGTCTGACACCTACCTAAATCAATCTAATAGTAATCACAATTATTATATCACAATACATAGTCGATTCGAACTTCGAAGTTAACACAGTCACTGTCACACAACAACAACAGAAGAAGACAGTGAGTCAGTCAATCTGAACCCCAACCCCGCCACCACTGACCTACCTAAAAAGATGCGCCGCCGCCAAATATAGATAACAAGTACAACAAGACAAGTTGAAGTAGTCTTCTACGCTCCGGTTGCATGCAGAGGCCTAACTAGAAACCACAGGGCCCAGGTGCAAGAATCTAAGAAGGGCCCCTCACCCCCCCCCCCCCCCACCCAAAAAAGTGAGTTTTAAACATATATTATTATTTTTTTTAAACATTTATTACAGAAAAAAATGTTAATCAGATCACGTCTGCAAAAGGAGGTACCCTGTGCGAACTGTCTGTGAGATGGTCTGACCCCCCCCATTACTGTATATAGTGACACTGTTTAACCCACCAGTACTGTATATAGTGAGTCAGTGACACAGTCTGTAATCTGCCGGTGAGATGGCTGGCCTGACCCTACCAGCCCCAGTACTTTATGTCACAGACTACTGTGGTCACTTTATAGTCCTGCCCCCCCATACTGTATATAGTGGTACTGTATAGTGACACTGTTTACCCCCTCCCCTCATGCTGTAGTAACAAGGTCTGTAATTTGATGGTTCCACAAACAAACACAATTGCGACCTCAGCACCCCCTGTAGCTTTGCCCCTGGACAGACAATAAGCACTGTGATATTACTGTGACACTGGCACCAATTAGCTCAGACAATAAGCATTGTGATATTACTGTGACACTGGTACAAATTATCTGAGACAGATAATAAGCACTGTGATATTAATGTGACACTGGCACCAATTAGCTCAGACAATAAGCACTGTGATATTACTGTGACAGTAATATCACAGTGCTTATTGTCTGAGATAATTGGTGCCAGTGTCACAGTAATATCACAGTGCTTATTGTCTGAGATGCTTGGTGCCAGTGTCACAGTAATATCACAGTGCTTATTGTCTGAGATAATTGGTGCCAGTGTCACAATAATATCACAGTGCTTATTGTCTGAGATAATTGGTGCCAGTGTCACAGTAATATCACAGTGCTTATTGTCTGAGATGCTTGGTGCCAGTGTCACAGTAATATCACAGTGTTATTGTCTGAGATACTTGGTGCCAGTGTCACAGTAATATCACAGTGTTTATTGTCTGAGATGCTTGGTGCCAGTGTCACAGTAATATCACAGTGCTTATTGTCTGAGATACTTGGTGCCAGTGTCACAGTAATATCACAGTGCTTATTGTCTGAGATGCTTGGTGCCAGTGTCACAGTAATATCACAGTGTTATTGTCTGAGATACTTGGTGCCAGTGTCACAGTAATATCACAGTGCTTATTGTCTGAGATATTTGGTGCCAGTGTCACAGTAATATCACAGTGCTTATTGTCTGAGATAATTGGTGCCAGTGTCACAGTAATATCACAGTGCTTATTGTCTGAGATAATTAGTGCCAGCCCAGTATCACAGGATATATTGCTTGAAATCACAAAAATGTATTGTGCTATCATCTATGATATAACACTTACAGAATGCCAAAACACCATGATTGTCTTTCTAAATGAGCTTCTGTCAACACCAATAACAAATAGATTTTATTAAAACATATCTAAAACAGAGGGGAGCTTGTAATTATAAAGCAGCAGACATATGTGGGTAGAGATTAGTGTGGAGCCTAAATCATAAAGTTGTCGATGTTGTGTTGTGATAGGGTAGTAAATGGCTGCAAGCATAATACTTTAAAGTGGTATAACAGTGATAACAGAGAACATTCATTCAGCATATACAAAAACAATAACTCTATAAATAAAACATCATTCAGTGAAACTATGATGTTTATCTCTACAACATTCAGTACTTATTTTCTATTCTCTATATGGGTTTATTAGACCTGCTAGCAGGGTACGGGCCCTATACCCCACAGCAGGAACCTATTTTAACAATACAAGAGCTCTAGTTTGAAGGGCAGCACTCATGACATTTATGCAAACAATGGTTCACTAAGCAAACTATAACTCCTAAAATTGTGATTATAACAATAGGTTAATAGTTGAGAGTCTTGAGTGCACATGGATAAATAAAGTACAGGAGAATCCAATATAATTCTAGGTCTATACCCTCTACGGTATAGGTAACTGAATAATTAAGGCAGAAATGCTGCATGAAGGTAATACTCCAGAGCCTCTACATAAGACCTTGATAGTGCAGTAGATAAAGGGTGGTGTTAATATTAACATGACAGCTGTGTACAGATTAGGTTCACGAGAGCTGACTAAATGGGAGGTGTAAGAGTATATTCAGCATGAGGAGTAGAACAGTCACACAAGTTAGCAGCCAAATTCTTTGCCATTATCATGTTTGGGAGAAAATTAACCATTTAAAAAATAATATGGAACATTAGAGTCCTATGTACTTATAGCGGCAGCTCCATAAGTCTGAATCATATTAAGCAAAGAACATTGAAAGCATACTGTTAGAATAACAATTATAGTAGATATTAGCAAAGAAACATTTAAATAGAAGTACTGAGGTGTGAAATATTCCTCATTCCACATATCATGTGAACAGTAAAACAGGTCTTGTCTTAAAATAAAATTCAATGTATTGGGGGAACACCCTCTATATATTTGACAAGCTATGACTAGAATGTAAAGCAGTTAAACACAGCAGTAAGGACCACTTTAGATTGGAGGAACAATAAACAACTGGCTAACACAGAGGAATATGTGGCATACTTAACAGTTAGGAGTGCATATAGGAAGACAGTGCAATGTCTGTCTAAGATATATCGTGGTGATAACAGATTCAATTAATAGCAAGCAAAGAGACTCTCAATCGCTCCAAAGTACACTGGGCTACTTATGATAAAAGTGAGTCACCGGGGGTTGCAAAAAAAAAAAAGCAAATGTTCAACATGGCAGGGAAGCATCTCGCTTTTAAACCACTTAGTGTTCATCTACATGCTAGCCGATTCCACATTTGAGTTCGCTGAAAACAATTTGTGCTTGTGTTATAACTTGCCTTCTAGACCCCAGAGAAGAAATCCACTTGTTAGGCCAAAATTTTGCAGATGTCAGCTCAGAGTTTGGAAGAGTTACATTCAAAAGATTAAAGATAAAGCAGTATGCCTTCTCCTCACCCTCCGCTGGAATCTGATGTATTAGAGGGGTCCCCATCTCCGGTTTCTCTACCGCCATGTTGGGAGTAGTAGGAGCCCCAAGCTGACAAGTTGGAGTTGCTGATGCGCTAATTTCAGGGCTCGCCACCAAAGCCTTGCCTCTACTTTCCACCCCTGGAGCACAGCGAGGCAGTCCCGCTTCTAAATGAGGACATGCCCTCTCCATGGGTGCCGCGGTCACAAGGAGTCGCACTGCAAGACACTGGTCCGATATATTCGGTGCCCTGGGGGCAGCACTGACAAAGTGTGAATGTTCAGCTGTGGTGTGAGCCGCGGCATCCCAGTCCATTATGCGCAGTTCCGCCGCTATCATAGGCTCTATCTCAGCCGCGCCCAGAGCAGGAAAAATGTAGGCAGCGTGTTCCATGTGTGTTGCGGCTACGACTTGCCGGGGCGCTGACTTAGAGGAGTGTTCAAGCATCTCGCGGCAGCCATCTAAAAAGCTTTAAATTTCCTCCAGAATGGCCTCCGGAGGCTCCATAGTGCAGTAGCGAGGTGGTCGCCGAATCCAGGGGATATATTAGTAGTTTGCAGCTGATCTTGTTCTTCCCTTCTAGCACCAGGCAGGCCCACAAATAGATTTTATTAACATATGATTATAAAATGTTCTAATATAATTTTGTTAATTAGACTGGTACAAAAATAATAAATAATTACAGTTTTGCTTGGTAAAAAGTGTTAATATTGAATATGCTAATAAATATACTTCAAAAGTATAAAAATAGTTGTATGATCTATATTAACATGTAAATAAATTAATGTATAGAAAGTATACATGTAACATTACTTTTAAGGAAAAGAAGTACAGATCTGTATATGACATCCATAGATAACTGCATGAGAGGTGCAGACAGTGGGACCAAGAGGCAGGCGATGCTATAAAGGCACAAGCCACAGAAGCACACGCTGCTAGTTACAGCCATCATTATCTGCTTGTGGAGCCCCTGGTACTGTGCGTCTTATATGCAGGTTCTCATATATTGTAAACTCCTAGTGCTGCTAATACCCCAAAACTCAGACCCCTGATCACATTACATCTCCATTCCATTTGCACCCCTCTGAGTCAGCACATTAAGGCTACTACTGGTCACATTTTATTTAAAAACATCACAAGTGTTTGCTCAATTCTGAATCTGCAGGTGCGTAATAGTCCAGCAATGTATTTGCAACTCCTCTTACACTTTTATAAGTCCAAATTCTACACTAAAACTTTTATAAACACTCCACAAATAAAGTGAATTTATGAGCCAGATAATACAAAATAATACAACCCATTTTCACTACTTTCCTTAAAGGGACAGCATACCCTACATTTTGTCCCCTTAAATTTGTTCCCAATGATCAATTTTACCTGCTGGAGTGTATTAGATTGATTACAAATAACTAATTTTCCTTTATTGGGCATTTGAAATCGGTGATTTTGCCTGTGGTATCTTTGCTTATACTGAAAGTTTTTACACTTAATACTAGGCTTATAGAAAAGCTGTGAAAATGTAGCTAGGAGAAGAAATTACACTCCCAGTAGGAGGTAGGAGAGATTAGTAACAAAATATTAATGTTTAATTGTTCCCTCCAAGTTTACAGATAGAG